>NW_005876136.1:0-10546 GCF_000147115.1 Myotis lucifugus | reverse complement strand
AAGGCCTGGAAGAGAGAAGGGGCCGGCCCGGCACTGGTGGGACCAGATTCACATTTATGGGTCACCCTTGCTTAGATAGGCCCTCCCAGTAGCCGGGAGAGAATGCCTTTAGGCAGATAAATGGACTATTTTCAACCTCTAGCTTGACCTCTCCTCTCTCTGCCTCTCACTTACTTCAAGATGCTCTCTTTCCTTGTGGCCCAGCTCTGTGCCATGTGTTTGTCTACCAGCTTGCCCTGGGTGAGAAGACTGGTTCCCCCACATGATGGACTGAGAAGCATCTCTCGGTCTGGAGCTGGGTCAAGGTCCCAAGCACTGGGTGACTCACAAGTTGAAAGAAAAACTTATGACCTTGTCCTATTCTGTTCCACCTGCTATAACAAAACACCACAGCCTGGTGGCTTATAAACAGGAATTTATAGCTGACAGTTCTGGAGGCTGGAAGTCTGAGACCAGGGTGTCAGCATGGTTGGCTGAGGGTCCTCTTCCTGGCTCATAGCTGATGCCTTCTCGCTGTGTCCTCACATGGTGGATGGTGCTAAGGCAGTGATGGCGAACCTTTTGAGCTCGGCGTGTCAGCATTTTGAAAAACCCTAACTTAACTCTGGTGCCATGTCACATATAGAAATTTTTTAATATTTGCAACCATAGCAAAACAAAGATGTATATTTTTGATATTTATTTTATATATTTAAATGCCATTTAACAAAGAAAAATCAACCAAAAAAATGAGTTCGCGTGTCATAGGTTCGCCATCACTGGGCTAAGGAGTTCTGTGGAGTCTCAGAAGGGCACTAATCCCATTTGTGAGGGTTCCATCCTTATGACCTAATCACCTCCCAAAGGCCTCACCTTCTAATATCATCACATTTGGGGGTTAGGATTTCAACATATGGATTTTTGGGGCCCAAACATTCAGCCCATAGTAAACCTGCAGGTCACTGCAGCCTGCCTCTTTCTTCTTCATGCTGTCTTTCATTGTAGCATCTTGGTCACATTCCCCCTTCCCTCTCATTGTGCCTCTTGGGTCTATCTTTAATGCTCAGAGTCTTCTAATCTAGTCACTGGAAGGGATCATCCTTTTCAAAGTCAGGAAATTCCTAAAATGTTGTGTGGCTAGGAAAAGCCATTTAATCTTTTAGGGTTTCAATTTCTCAACAAAAAGTTTCCATATAAAAATAAGGCTAGAGCCCTAGCTGGTTTGGCTCAGTGGATAGAGCATTGGCCTGCAGACTAAAGGGTCCCAGGTTTGACTTCAATCAAGGCCACATGCCCGGGTTGCTGGCTCGATTCCAACTAGGGGAGCATGCAGGAGGCAGCCAATCAATGATTCTCTCTCATCATTGATGTTCCTCTCTCTCTTTCCCTCTCCCTTCCTCTCTGAAATCAATAAAAAATGTTTAAAAAATAAAATCAATAAAAACATATTAAAAAAATAAGGCTAGAGATTCTGGCTTCTGTGCCCACAGGAGATTGTAAGTGGTATGTCTAGTAAGATATACATGCTATGAAGTGCATCAGGATTTTTGAAAGAAAGGGTCTGTATCAGTCATCTGCTGTCATTATTTATTCAATCAGACACTATACCTGCTAATTGTCAGGAAATATGATATATTTCAATGAACAAAGTAGACAAGAAACTGTGCTCATGGAGCACATATTCTAGTGGATGGGGTGGGAAATAAGTAAAATATATAGTATATCAGATGGTGGTCAGGTGGAGAATGAGAAAGCAGGGAGGGCAGCGGGGATCTCAAGGGATGGAGTGTTACAAATGTAAATAGAGTTGCTGGGATGGCCAGTGGCTGGACAAAGGGTGACATGTGAACAAAGGCTCCTTTCAAGTTTTTGTGACTAAGTTAGTGGTAACAATTTTAGGAATGTCCTGTTGGGGCCCACAGAGGTTCCTTTTTAGCACCCAAAACCAGGTCTTTTAAAGCTTGGGTCTGGACATTTCTACCATGCATCTTGGGTCAATGCAACCCACTACAGCAGGGTGAAGGGAGATGTGGAGTGTGGCCATCAGAGGGATGCTGGGATCCAGAGAGACACCTTCAGTGTAGGCAAAGGTCAGAAGCTCAGTTGAGTAGACAAGGCTGCCATCTGATCCCACACAAGAAACCCAGCTCAGACTAGACCCATAGGAGGTAGGGCAGCACCCCATCCCAGGAAGGGGCAGCTCTGTGTCTTTGGAATGGAGTGACCGCACCTAGGGGACCACAGGACAGTATAGAAGGTAGGTCTGTTCACCCAGTCACTGATGGCCTCTTTGATTTTCCCATCTCAAGGTAAAAGGAGCTTGTCCTGCCGGCCCCCCATGGTCAAGTTGGTGTGTCCTGCTGACAACCCGCGGGCTGAAGGGCTGGAGTGTGCCAAAACCTGCCAGAACTACGACCTGGAGTGCATGAGCATGGGCTGCGTCTCCGGCTGCCTCTGTCCCCCGGGCATGGTGAGCCACCCACTGCTGCCAGGGGTCGGCAGCTGTCCATTTTCCTGTAGGCAGAGAGAGGAAGAAACAAGAGTTAAACCAGGGTGGGAACCAGGTGGCAGTGGTAACGGGGGCAGGGGTCGGGGAGGTCCCTTGGCTGAGTCAGCCGCCAAAGTGGTAGGAAACTGTCTGGGTTTGATCCTGATGAGATCTGACAAAAATGCTTAGTGCACAGAGGTGCCATGGGAAGCAAAGCAAGAATTTCCAGAAAACTCAAGTGAAAAATAGGCACTTCTACTAGAATTTTCTTAGCCACCAGGAGCCCTTCTTAGTAGGTGTCTTCTTTCTCAGGGTTCATAGTGGTTTGCAGCCACCTGCCTCCTGATGGTGGCCATGGTCTGAGCATGCCCAAGTCTTCTTAACCTTCCTCCCAAGTTTAATCTTAGGCCATTTTGAGTTAAAAATATTATATATATGTTATTCTTTTCACCCTGAAAACCAGGAGAGATTCTGGATTTCCTCTTTCAAATGCATCTTGTCTTCTTGCTTTCTTTGACTACAGTTCCTCAGACCCAAAGTGAGTGTTGAGGGGCGGGGGTTGTAGAGGCAAAAATAAGAGGGGGGCAGGGTGGCTTTCATATGGCTGTAAAGGGTATAATGATGCCCAAGGCCTTGGCTTAGGGGCAGTGTCCAGGGCCAGGGGAGTTGCCAATATTCCGTGGGAGGCACTAGGACCCATCACCTGTGGCCCTCAGGAAGGCTGCCATTGTGTGTGTGCAGGGCAGATGGTCTATCTCTTCCCTCCAACCAACCCTTTCTCCTCCAAGACAGAGACTAGCTGCCACTCATTCTCCCCTGGGCATCCCCCTCTGTCTTAGCCTCTCAAGATTCTGGAACTATCTCTCCTAATGAGGGAGGTAGAGATTGGCCCTAAACTAGAAGGTCTTGTTTGGTGCCTTGGCAGAACAAGCAGGCTGTTCAAAGAGGTATGTAAGGAGGAGGAGAAATAGGAGAGGGGCAAGAAATAGGAGAGAGGAGTGAAAGCTTCCATGTGCTCTTTTTACCCCGAAGGCCCCTTATTTTGACTGTCCCTTCTCCATACCTAGAGGTGACATTCTCCCACTTCAGAGGCGGCTCGGGCAAGAAAAGGGACATCCTTCAGGAGTTTGCATCAGCATCAGGGACTCTTTTCAATGAGTTTTGTTGTTGTTTTTTTCATGAAGGAAAGCATACAGATAGTCTTAAATATTAATAACCACAATGATTGCATGTGGTTAAATATTAATAACCACAATGATTGCATGATTGTCCCAAAGCCCCAGTGGAGAGTGAGACCTCGAGTACAGGATGTGGACGTGCTGTTAGGAGCTCACTGGCATTACTGAAGCCTCTGGCAGACATCCTGAGGATCATCTTTGGGTGTCTGTCTCTCACCTCAGCCTCAGGGGCTTGTCAACTGGAAAGCTCGTGGTCTAAGAGATTGGGTTATTTTTCACAACTGCTTCATGATGACGTCGACTAACGTGCAAATTGTCGAGGCCAGATTCGGCAGAGCAGAAAGGCCTGGGTGATTTATTAAGTGCACAGCGTGTTGGCTGCTGCACAGGACACGTGTTCCTGGACGCAATGCAAAGAAAAAGGATCTGGAAACACCCCGTTTGGGCCCATCTGATGGTGCGGACATCCTTCCCAAGGGTGCTTCTCTGTTTGGCCGTCCCCTGTGGAAGGTGGTGAGGCTGTGGCATGTTACTGAGGGTTTGGGGGGAGAGGCCAGGAATTCTGTGTTCTGAGGACCTGAAATGGGGGAGGGAGTAGTTCTTTCCTGTGGGGCCAGTCTACTGAGAGCAGAAAGAGTCCCCGAGTAGGAACAGAGGTCAGAGGGCCACGTTCTCAGACCAGGCTGCACGACTTTCTGGCTCCTTGCTCTTGGACAATCATCCACTCTTTCTCTGAGTCTCAGTTGCCTGGTCTGTAACATGGACACACTTCCTGTTCTGCCTTCATCGCATTTGCCGTGGACCTGAAGGAGTTGTATGTGAAAGAACTTTTAAAACCAGAAAGTGCTGTCAAATCATAGGAACAGCTTTCATTATTGTTTTCATAAATCACTGAGGGTCAGTCTCAGAGGCTATACCCATCTGCTCCTCTAGTCCATGGGAGAAACAGAAAGGGCCCATTTTCTTAAATTTCCAATCTGTTGTGGACCAAAGCTTTTCTAAATATAATAGAATAATCAGAAACACGAAACAAAAAAAGCAATTACATATAACATATGACCCCTTTGATTTTTATAGCTACACCAGGTGTATATTACTCAGTCAGATTGGCGTATGATTTTCTAAACACCTCCTCTCCAGTCTGTGCTCACATCATCACAGACCGACACTGGCCCATGGACCACACTCTGAGCAGTGCAGCTCTTGGTTGAAGATTGCCTTTCAAAACGTCTCTCAATGCTCGTTGCAAGGCCAGCAGCACCTGCTGGAGAATGCTGGGGCAGGGAGAGAGCAGGGCCGGGCACCTGTCTAGAGCAGAGGTTTCCTGGTTCACTCCTCAAGTAGCAGCCTCCATTGGATCCTGCCACTGGTGTGTAGGGCTCCTTGCATGGAACAAGAGGGTGGGCATGCTTGTGGTAAGTGGTTGGTGGAGAAGCAGCATAAAAAAGGCATTGAAGTGGAGCCCCAAAATTCTAGGTTTGAATCCTGGCTCCTGACATTTCGTTAATGGAGTGGCAAGTCACTTAAAATCTTTGTGTCTGATTTCTATCACCTCTAAGATTGGGTTAGAAGGGTTGTTGTGAGGACAGAATATGACAGTGGCAGGCACATGGAGGTTGCTTAGTAAGTGGTGGTTGAAGATGGCTATTATAAGAAGTTCATGGAGGAAAGCCATAAGTCATATTAGGAATGGGGATGCCCTAGTAAATTTTCAGACACGGGGAGCAATTTTTTTGAAACCCCAATGTCCACATTATGAGGCCACTGGATCAATAAAATGGGGCTGCACTAGAAAATTTTAAAGTCTTTTTCTTTAGTTTCAGAGGTACTTGAGTGAACCACTTGCCTTTAAGTTAGAATTTTACCTGATTCTACCAGGAGGTGGCAGCAAAACACAACCTACTGCCCACTGTTCAGCCCTCATCCCAGCCACAGCTGGAACCCTCTCTAGGAGCATCATCCAGGGGCAGAGTGAGAAGGAACCCCCAAACCCAGGATTTCAACCCCTTCCAACACACAGGAGGAGACCAGAGGAAGAGAGGAAGCAGAGCCATTTAAGGATACATAGTTGCATAATGGAAATCCTGGCCTCCTGAGTCCCAGATTGGACCCTTCGGAGGCTGGGGCAGGAGGTGCTGTGGAGGAAGTGTAGTACCACTGTCTGGGAGATGCTCACTTCCCTTTTGAAATCTAGTGTTCGCATTTCCAAACTGGTACCCGTTCTGCTGGTACAAGGAAGCCTTTGGCAACTGGGAAGTGTGTTAATTTCCCTGTGTGTTAATTTCTTTGATGCCCAGTTTTCCCACAGGCCCAATATGAAGACTGGAAAGACTTTGGCACTGTTTTTGGAAATATAGAGCTTGGGCTCAGGGGCCCATCCAGAGTGGGCCTCACACGTGGGCATTGTGAATCCTATGAGATATCATCTAAAAAGGTCCAAGAAAGCCCCCCTGCCATCGTAAAAATATCTCCTACACTTCATACAATTTGTCAGCTAATCAGGCTTACTAAAATACAATAAGCACAAGTTCATTTTGGTTAACAAGCAAGAGCTTTAAAGAAGCTTACAACCTTATAAATCCTCACGGGAAGTCATTCACACCTTAGTGTGAATTATTTCATCAGCTTCCCCCCCCACCCCCTTCCTAGCGAACATATAATTGAAATCAGCTGCATTGAGCTGGAAGGATTGATGGGGTGGGAGAATGAGTAAAGGACAGTAGGAAGGCAAGAAGGAATTTGAAGAATGGGTCATTTTGAGTGTGGTGTTGATGTTTTGGAATGGGGGTAGGGAAGATGGGGCTTTTTTAAGAGAAGAGTAACAGCCCCCAAACCCATTTCTTCCTACGTCATAATTTTTGGGGGGCGCTGATCAAGACCTGGTGCCATGCTCTCTGTGTGAGTCATTCCTACTGAAGATGTCACGAGTGGAGGAACAATAGTGACAACTATTTCTGCCTATTTTCTTCTGAAGTCTTTGAAGGGTCATTTGTCAACTTTATCTTATTAACCCTTTGGTGTCCCACAGAGGCAAATACTAGGCAGAGAGGGTTCTCTTCATTTTAGTCATGAAGTTGCATGACTTGCCACGAAATCCGCCTAGGGCCTGCTCTACTAGCCTACCCCGCGTGTCCGGCCAGTTCTCATCCAGACCCCGTCCACCTGTATTGTGCCTTTATTTTTCTATCTCCATGAATTTCTTTAATGCTTCAGGTTGGTGATACCTGATCTTCTCTCCCACGTCCGGAGCCTCCTGCTGAGGTGGGGCCTGGAAACCTCTCCTCTCCTTGAGTTTTGCTCTGTCTTCCCTGCAGCTCGGATGTAGGGATCCATTCCCATGCCTCCGTCATCTTTCTAGCAGTCCTCATTCTAAAGGTCCTTTCTTTTATTAAAATATAGTTAACATACAATATTATATTCATTTCAGGCATACAACCTAGTTATTCAACTTTCATACACCTCACGAAGTGATCATCACGATCAATCTAGTAACCACCGGACACTGTACAAAGTTATTGCGGTATTATTGACTATATTCTCTATGCTGTACATTACAATCCCGATGATTGATTTATTTTATAACTGGAAATTTTTGTCTCTTATTTATCTCCCCCTCCTTTTTTCCCTTTTCCTTAACCCCTTCCCCTCTGGCAACAATTTGTTTGTTCTCTGCATCTATGAGTCTGTTTCTGTTCTGTTCTATTTGTTTGTTTTGTTTTTTAGATTACACATATAAGTGAAATCATACAGTCCTATTTTAATATTGTAATCCACCAATTAGTAATCTCCTTTTACTAATATAAATCAGGGCAGAGAGGAGCACAGAAGGAGCTGGCAGCATAATCTCACAGCCAAGCTGGGATTTGAGCTTTATGTTCACTGGAGAAGGGCTGGGCTGCCGGGACTCAGCCCTGGGCCAGGGGAGGGCTACCTGGGCCATGGTGTGCAGAACATTTTTGTCAATGGGCTGACTATCTTGAAGAGAGGTCAAAACATACAACACGCAGACTAAGAGGCCTGGGAGCCCCCTACCCAGCCTGCTGTAGGCGATGGGACAGCATGTGCTCTGCGAGGTGAGGTGAGGGCTGTGTTTCCCGGAATCCACCCCTATGCATCCTGCATCACTTTTGTCTCAGGTAATGCTTCTGGTATGAGGCTTGTTTTCTGGTCTCCATTAGCTGTAAGAGTGTTCCATGTTCCCCAGTAGATGCATTATATATGTTATTTTTAGAGTAGCCACTAGGTGGCAAGGCCCCAGCCTAACAGAGCTGGCAAAGCTTGGGAGGATGTGGGAATGACCCCTAATTGTGACAGCCTTTGAAGCCTGAAGACAGATTTTTAAATCCCCTCCCATCCTACCAAGCTGCCATCTTTCCTACTAGGTGACTAAGCTCATTGTCTTCCAAGAACAGTAGTCCTAGGAGGTAAGAGCTACCAAGAATGTGGTCGATCAGCACCTTCCTCACTCTCTGCAACCCCATCCTGCCCTTTACTTGGGCCCTAAGGACTCAGGAAAACAACTGAGGCTGAGGAAGGTGATGGGGAAGGTGATGGAGGTCATTTTTCCCATCCTTTCCAACAACCCCCCCCCCCCCCACACACAATTTTAACCTTTGCTCCTTGACCTGAAAGCCCTTTGTCCAGCCCAAGAACACCTGTTCCCAGAGCTTCGTCTTGTTTCATGCCCTGGGAACTCAAGCTTGTCTGGGGAGTGACCGGATCACACAGGTCCTGAGCCATCCAGACTAGGAGCTTCTCAACCCTCTGGTTCCTCTAGAACCAACCGTGGTCCCTTCACTGGAGGGCGATCAGGGCTGTTTTAGATCACTTGGCGGTAGCCACTCCAGAGCAACACCCAGGGCTGCCTCCTGCAGGGGGGACAGCAGCAGATCTACATGTGGGGTCAGAGTGGGTTTGGCCAGCTCTTCCTGAGCCCACTGGGGCCAGTAGGTCTTAGTCTTTCTTCCCTACCCCAACCGATGAGAGAAGCATAGCATGCTCATGTTGTAACCTCTGTGTTGGTGGGGGGGAGGGCAGGAAAGTGGAGCATCTCTGTGGGGGGTGGGGGGGTCAGGAT
Organism: Myotis lucifugus; assembly: GCF_000147115.1. Lineage (NCBI taxonomy): Eukaryota > Metazoa > Chordata > Mammalia > Chiroptera > Vespertilionidae > Myotis > Myotis lucifugus. The sequence goes on along the minus strand of NW_005876136.1, from coordinate 1,824 downwards.
CTCAGGGACTGGGTAAGGAGGGCACATGTGCGGCCTGAGCTAGTTCCCAGACTCTGGTTTTGGTCCATCTCTGCCTGTGGCCAGCATTTCACCTTCAGGGTAGTAAGTGCATTAATAATTCATTCATTCATTTTATTAAATATATTGTCCATTGTCTTCAATTATAAACATAGTATTTGCTCATTAAAGAACATTTGAAAAAAATATTTAAAACCAATAAAAATAAAATAAAATTCCCCTATCCTAGCCCACCATCTGGAGGCAACTTCTATATTTCCTTTAAGTCTTATTTTTGAAATTCGTAATTGGGACCATATGTATATACAGGTTTTTTCTCCCCTGTTTTAAATATTAACAGCATAAGTATTCCTCACATCTTCTAAGATTCTCCCAAAGGCCCATTCTAATAGCTCCATGGACACCATCACCCGGTGAGTCCTTAATGGATTTAATCACTTTTCTATTGTTGAATACTTGGTTGCTACAATTTTTTTTCCCAACGGTAAATAATTCTGTGTTAACCTCTGACCGTGACTCTTTTACATTCGGAGAAATCATCTGCATGGAAGTTTGGGGGCTAAGAATATGTGCATCTCAAAGTTTTCTGACACATGCTATCGAAGAGTCTTCATTCAGGTTCCCGGTGACCGTGCCCCCATCAGGGTCTGAAGCAGAGGGCAGTCCGAGAGTCATCAGCTGAGCTAGGGAGTATCCGTGTAGCCGGGTGCCTGTGTCCCCCAAGCCCAGCCCTGGGTGTGGGCTCTAGGGCCTGACCTCTGGCTGAGGCTGCCTCCCCAGCAGAGCTCTGGGTCACTCGCTGTGGCCCCCAAGACTCTTGGGTCGCTTTCCCTTAGGTCCGGCATGAAAACAGATGCGTGGCCCTGGAAAGGTGTCCCTGCTTCCACCAGGGCAAGGAGTATGCCCCCGGAGAGATGGTGAAGATCAACTGCAACACTTGGTGAGGCCCTGGGAGAGGCTTTTGCGGCGACTGAGCCATTGTGGGGGGAGTCAGCAGGGGTGGGGATGAAGGTCAAGATGCTGGGGGGCGGGGGGGCCAGACCTCGCCAAGGTTGACCCTTGCCTCCAGCATCTGAGGGAATGTGGTTACTTTTTCCTTTTTTGAGCCTCTGTATCTCTATCTGTAAAATGGGGAGAATCTTTATCACCACCTGTGCTCACCTGCATAGACACTCTTCTAGAGGTTAGTGTTTCCGTTCAGAGAGATGGGGCCTGGAGAAGATGAGGACCTTGCCCCATATCGGTCATTGTACATGTGACCAAGTCACCAAAGGGCGTGGGGTTGGAGGTCCCTTCTCTGGCCTTCTGTTGCCCCCTAAGCATATTGCCCGTGAGTGTGCTTATAGTGACACCATTTGAAAAGGCACCTTGTGATAGTGGCTGGCTTCTCTTCTCCCTTCTGCTTGGCCATCCTTCACATAACCCTCTGCCTTGCTCATTTACCGTGTCTCTGACTTTGGGGCTGTGCATGGCTTTACGGAGAGGCCCATGTGGGCAGAGGCAAGAAGGCTGTCTGGGGCCTGAGGTCTGAGCTCACCGCCTCTGACGCACAGTGGGCTTCCTCATGTCAGCTCCGGTTACCGGGCGGTGGGATGCGGCGTTGTGGCAGTTGGCAAGTTGCTGTAGATTTAACCATATAACTGTAACCATATAACTGTGCACACAGAAGAGCACGGTTCATCACTATATGGTTCATCACTATTTGCCCGACTCAGAACGTTCCTGCTGGCCCGTCTTGTTTTCCGCATCAGCCTCGGATGGCATGCAGCCTCAGTGTCTGTTTTTAAAAAATATTTATTTTTATTG
>NW_005876135.1:0-10547 GCF_000147115.1 Myotis lucifugus | reverse complement strand
TCGGACGCGCTCTCTGGCAAGTCATCTCCCATCTGTTGGAACCTTCCGGACTGTGCATCCCACATGTATTTGATGGTCACCTTGAATTCAGCCATCTCATACCCGAAAAGCTTCAGGACGCGGGCCTGCTCTGGGGTCCACACATCGCCCTCCTTGCACACCTCACAGTCGGACAGCAGGGTCACTACACTCTTCCTGAGGGCGGTGGGCAGGCTGAGCTGCCTCAGCTGTGGCTCCATGGAGTGCGGGAACTGCTCCAGGGGCCCCGGGTCCAGGTTCACGGTGACCGTTGCTTTGTTCCCAGCTCGGCCATAGTCCATTTCCGCAAATTTCGTGAACCATCCATCCACTTCCTCCTTAGTGCGATTGGTGAAAAGGAGACCAACTTTCACCCCTCAACTTCTTGCTGACCTGATGTAGGTTGTCTTTGTACTCATCAGCTGGCTTCGACCTAAGGCCACCATCATCACTTTGTTTTTGCCAAAGAACATCCGGCTGTGCTTCCAGGCGTTCTGAATGTCCTTCAACTTGCTGTTCCTCATGTTGGCCACGGAGAAGATGAACAGGTACTTGTACGTGTCCACACATTTCCGAAGCTCTTCTATCAGGTTCTGTTTCAGTTCCAAGCCTTTCTTAGCAGTTTTGGTTAAGGAAACTTTCTTGTCACGCTTGGACTTGGGCATCTCTCCGCAGGCACATGCAGCGGAAGGCCACCTGTAAACTTTTTAATTTCAGACTAATATTGCCCAAACCTGACTTGGCATTGGAATTACCCACAGAACCTTAAAACACTCCTGACCCAGACCCCAAACCTAAAGAAACATTTCTTTGAAGGTGAAGCCCCTAAATAGGCAGTGAAAAGCTCTGAATGTTAGTATCTGGACCAGGGGTGGGCAAACTTTTTGACTCGAGGGCCACAATGGGTTCTTAAACTGGACCGGAGGGTCGGAACAAAAGCATGGATGGAGTGTTTGTGTGAACTAATATAAATTCAAAGTAAACATCATTACATAAAAGGGTACGGTCTTTTTATTTTTTTAGTTTTATTCATTTCAAACTGGCCGGATCCGGCCCGCGGGCCATAGTTTGCCCACGGCTGATCTGGACCTTTGCAAATGGCCACTATTCCCAAGTACAATAGAAACTTTATTAATTCCAGGGTAGTTGGCCTGTATTGTTCTGTTATGGTGATTACTCATCTCTCAGTTTGCACTGTTTCCTTTATTGTTATTTTTTGGTTGTTGTTGTTTTAAAATATATTTTTATTATTGATTTCAAAGAGGAAAGGAGAGGGAGAGAGAGAGGGAACCATCAATCAGCTGCCTCCTGCACACCCCACACTGGGGATCGAGCCTGCAACCTGGGCATGTGCCCTGATGGGGAATTGAACTGTGACCTCCTGATTCACAAGTCGACATTCAACCACTGAGCCACGCTGGCTGAGCTAGATTTTTATTTTTCATTTTATTATAATTTATTGTTAATTATTTTTTTATGGGGCCAAGAATTAGCCCCAGTTGGTTTCTATTGCTTATAACAAAAGGAATGCAACTGCTACAAAAATATTGATGGGGAGAACACACATTGCCTGCAATCACCCCAATAAGACAACCTGAAATAATAGTCTGCATTCATGATAAGTAAAATATGTACTTTTGAAACATAACAAAGATCTTTTCAGTTTGTTTCTATTGTTTTTACCAGATATCATTATTGCCTGTATTTCAAGCTGAATCAATCTTCCCTTCTGAACCACCCAAATTGCCAGGGGGTGCAAAATAGAGAAGTCACTCTTGTTATGCTACTTGTAAGCACCAGTAATCTTTTTTTTTTTTTAAAAAAAAAATATATATATATTATTGATTTTTTTTTACAGAAAGGAAGGGAGAGGGATAGAGAGTTAGAAAAATCAATGAGAGAGAAACATCCATCAGCTGCCTCCTGCACACCCCCAACTGGGGATGTGCCTGCAACCAAGGTACATGCCCTTGACCGGAATCGAACCTGGGACCCTTTCCAGTGGTTCTCAACCTTCCTAATGCCGTGGCCCTTTAATACAGTTCCTCATGTTGTGGTGACCCCCAACCATAAAATTTTCGTTGCTACTTCATAACTGTAATTTTGCTACTGTTATGAATCATAATGTAAATATCTGATATGCAGGATGTATTTTCATTGTTCGCGAACCTCTGCTTAGTCCATGGGCCGACGCTCTATCCACTGAGCAAAACCAGTCAGGGCAGTAATCTTCTTTATGTTGCCTCCAAGTCCTCATTTGGATTGTCATGATATTTGCAATATTAGGGAGATTAAAGAAAAGTACTCCAAAGTTTCTAAGGAGAGCTATTTTTCCAGAGGGCTAATTGAAACAGAGTCCCTTTTATGCCAGGCTAACTGTGATCTTTTCTCTGCAAGCAAACAATAGTCTAAAGCTGTCATGGTAGCCAACAGTAAATGTTTTCCATTTGAGTTCTACTGATGAAATTTAATTTGATCCAAGTATACTAGCTTCTCAAAACCCTTACTCTTTCCTCTCTCCAGTCTCCTTCCTTTCATATGCTTGTGCCAATGGTTGCATGGTGGATATGGTTTCACCGATTGGCTGGAGTAGGGAGCATACAGGGAGAGTAAGGCCCCTCAATAGCTGTTTTGAAATTATAGTGAATCATGAATATCATGGTGAACATATTGTACCTAAATATAATTGTTCAATAGTTTTTTAAATCAAGATTAAGAAGTGGCATTTATATACTGCATATTATGTTTCTGGAACTTTGTTTCATATTTATGATAGGTGAGGATTTAGTGCACTTCTATCACCTATGATGTTAAGTAAAATATTTAAGCCTGAAAAGATTTTTAAATCAATAGCAGACAATATGAATGCACTAGTCCACCTATATCTATCTTTTGCTTTCTGTAGTTTCAGTTACCCACCATCAATCATGGTCCAGAAATATTAAATGGAATATTCAACCAATAAACAATTCATAAGTTTTAAGTTGCACACTTCTGAGTAGCATGATGAAATCTTGCCTTGAACATGACTCATCCCTTTGGCGTATACACTACCCACTGCTTAGTCACTTGGTAGCCATATCCATTATCAGGTGGACTGTTGCCGGCTCACTGTGCATGTGTTCAAGTAACCCTTACTAGTATACTAACCTAACGCTATGTCACAATGCCTACGTTATTCACCTCCCTCCATCTTATCACACAGGCAGTTGTAACATCTCACATCATCACAAGAAGGGTGAGTACCATACAATATCATATTTTGAGACTGCATTCATGTAACTTTTATTATAGTATATTGTTATAACTGTTCTATCTTAGTACTAGCTATTGCTAATCTCTTACTGTGCCTAATTTATAAATTAAACTTTATGGTAGGTATATATGTATAGGAAAATAGAAAATAGATGTAGGGTTCAATATTATCTGCAGTTGCAGGCTTCCAGTGTGGGTTATGGAATGTAGCCCAGCAGATAAGGGGATACTATTGTATTTTATTTGTTCGGAGGGAATATATGCTGCCCATCTTTCTCTTCACTTCTCTTTTTTTTTGTTTGTATTAAATCTGTCATCTATATGTTTCTTTTTGCCTATTGGGATTGATAACATTTACATATCTAACTATTCTGGGGTTTGTCTACAAGTTTGACACTGAAATAGAAAATTCTTAAACAATATATACATTATTTAGACTATATAGATAATCTCCATAATAGAGGAAGTGGTACAGTATGATTACATTTCCTTTTCTATTATTGTTTTTTTCTAAAGTTTATAATCCTCTCTGTCTCTCCCTTCATTATCTCCAATATTTTTTTTCCAAAATTGTCAAATGTACTACTTGGTCATTGGAAACTTCATTTGCTAGGATACCTCCTGCTTCTGGTATTCCTTCAGCCTCTGAATTGATTGCTCTATAGGCCTCTTGCACAGCTATCACTCTGAGACTCCTGTGCATTGCATTAATAAGTTAGAGCCACTGTTTTTTAGATCCTATATCTTTGTTCCTTAACTTATTTCCTCCACTCTCAAGTATCTTTTAAAAAGAAAGTACCTGGGAAATAAACATACTAGCTCCTGCGTACCTGAAACTATTTTTATTCTACCTTTAAAGTTAATTGGTATTTAAGATGAGTATATAATTCTTGATTGGAAATATTTTTTTTTCAAATAACTTGAAAGCACTGTTTCATTTCATCATTTTTTTGTTGTTTGTTTCATTTTCTTTTAATAGTATTGCAGATGAGAAAGTAGATGAAAGCCTGGATTTCAATCTTTTATTTTATCCTCTCCAACCTTTGAATCTCTTCTCTTTATTCCAAGCTTTCTGTAATTTTATGGTGTTGTTTCTAGTTGTAGGCATTTAAAACATTTATTCTACTTATAACTTAGCAGAAAATTTCAATTTGAGGACTCATGGCGCCCTTTAAATGTTTTCTTTCTCCATTTTCTCTGAACTTTTTCTGTAACTGCTATTAATTAAATCTTGAATTTCTAGGTCAATTCTAAGTTTCTTTTTAAAAAATAATATTTTATTTATTGATTACAGTTGATGTACAAAATTATATTAGTTTCAGGTATATAACCAGTGATTAGACATTTATATAACTTATGAACCCTGATAAATTTAGTACCCATCTGACACCATACATAGTTATTACAATATTTTTAAAAATATATTTTATTGATTTCATAGAGGAAGGGAGAGGGAGAGAGAGATAGAAACATCAATGATGAGAGAAAATCATTGATTGGCTGCCTCCTGCACGCCCCCGACTGGGGATCGAGCCCGCAACCCAGGCATGTGTGCTTGGCCGGAATCGAACCTGGGACCCTTCAGTCCCTAAGCCAACGCTCTATCCATTGAGCCAAACCAGCTAGGGCATACAATATTATTAATTATATTCCCCACGCTGTACTTTACATCACCATGACTATTCTGCAACTACCAATTTGTACTTCTTACTTCCTTCACCTTTTCACTCATCCATGACCACTGTGGAGGATCTGCTGTGCCAGGACCACCCCCATAGAGCAGTACTCGCTTCAGCAGGACTCTGGTTGGTGCCTGCTGAGTCCACCCCTTGAATGTGTCACTTGTAGAGGTGATTGGATTTTTCTTCAACGTGGTCTGAAGCTGTCCACCATGTTCTGGGGCCTCCCAGGAGGTGCAAGCCAAGAACAACTGCTGCCTGTACACTGCTCGGGACCACCCAGCATGAGCTACAGAATGATATGCAGATGGCTGCTACTTGTACTGGGCTTGGAGATACCCAGGAGAGGTCAAGCTGCAAACTGAGGTCAGTTGCCTATGGAGCTGGGCCTGGGGCTAATTAGCAGGAGTACATGGCATACTGAGGCCAGATGCTGCTTGTTTGGGGGGTTAGTGAACTTTTGAGAGATTTTAGGAAAGTCCCAAGCATGAGCCAAGACAGGCCATTTGTCTTGGAAATGGCTTGGGTGGGACCCCATGTTGGGTAGGGTGGGTTCTCAGGGAATCACCGAGGCAGGGCAAACACTGTTGGCCAGGTTGATGGAGACTCAGATACGGTGCTTGCCTGCTGGCTCTGTTGGGGAGGGCTCAGCAAAGAAACAATGGCCTCTGTCACCACTTCGGCCTGAAAGAAAGCTGCCCCTCCAGCCCTTGTCCTGCAGCCCAGTTCCTCCCCATATGTTCCTGGTGCTTTTCGAGCGACTGCCCCAGTGCTAGAGCTCAGAGTGAGTGAGTCTCAGTGAGTAAGTTCATGCCCGAGTCCTTTAAGAGGAATGCTCAGGACTCTAGAAGGCTTCTGTCTCACTCAACCACAAGCTCTGCCATTTTTCACAGCCAGAAATTATGGGGACTTTTCTTGGCACTGGAACCTGGTGTGGAGTCCTGATGTGGTGCTGGGACTCCTCACTCCTTGGGGGGGGGGGGGGGGTAACTCCTCAACCAAGATATCCCTCCTGATTTTTAATCACCACAAATAGGCATGGAACTAGGTTGTTTTCATTTTTAACCCTCCTACCAGTCTTGATGTGGCTTCTTTTTTTATATGTTTAGTTAGAGGACTTCTATTTAGCTAGACTTCAGGCAGTTCTGAATGATGGTTGTACTGTAGTTTAAATATTTTATTTTATTAAATTTATTGATTTGAGAGAAAAAGAGTGAGAGCCAGAGCGAGAGAGAGAAACATTGATTTGTTGTTCCACATATTTATGAATTGGTTGATTCTTATATGTGCCCTGACCTGGGATTGAACACCCAACCTTAGCATATCAGGCAGATGCTCTAACCAACTGAGCTACCCAGCCAGTGCAGTTTAGTTTAATTTTGATGTGGTTGTGGAAGTATGCAAGTACTACATTTATCTACTCCACCTTCTTGATTGGAAGCCCCAACTCTAAGTTTCTTCTATCTTTTCTTGTGGCTTATTTTTTTCTTTTTTTAAAAATATGTTTTTATTGATTTTAGAGAGAGAAGAAGGGAGAGGGAGAGAGATAGAAACATTACTTAGAGAGAAACATCATCAATTGGCTGCCTCCTGCACACCCTCTCCTGGGAATGGAGCCTGAAACCTGGGCATGTACCCTGACCAGGAATCGAACCAGTGATCTTTGGGTTCATGGGAGAATGCTTAACTGAGCCACACTGGCCAGAGTCAAGCTTATGTTTTCTTAATTCTTTGCTCTGTATTTTGAGAAATTTTTTTGATTTTACCTTCTAATACTTCCAATTATATTTTAATTTTGGCAATTAGATTTTTAGTTTCCCAGGATTTTTACTTAATGTCTGATTGCTTTTTTATTATAACACTAGAGGCCTGGTGCACGAATTCGTGCATCAGTGGGGTCCTTCAGCCTGGCGTGCAGGATTGGGCCGAAAACGGCTCTTTGACATTCCCCAAGGGGTCCTGGATTGCAAGAGGGCGCAGGCCAGGCCGAGGGACCCCACCAGTGCATGATCGGGGCCGGGGAAGGATGTGGGAGGTTGGCCAGCTGGTGAGGGACCGTGGGAGGGCTCCAGGGCGTGTCCAGCCCTTCTCATTCAGTCCCAATTGGCCAGACCCCAGCAGCAAGCTAACCTACCAGTCAGAGCGTCTGCCCCTTGGTGGTCAGTGCACATCATAGCAAGCAGTTGAGCAGCCTTAGCATATTATTATCATATTACGCTTTGATTGGTTGAATGGACGGCCAGACACTTAGCATATTACACTTTTATTATATAGGACTAGTGGCCCAGTGCATGAATTTGTGCACATTGAAAGGAAATGAATTAGAAGAAATATTTTAATATCACTATTTGCCCTTTCTCTATATTAGAAGTGTCAACCAAATTCACGATCGACAATGACAGATTGAAACACACGTGTGTAATTAACGCCAGTGAGAGATTTATATGTGTCGTGCATGCGCGAGTCAACTTAGCCTTTTATAGATATAGAATAAACTTGCTTAATTAGACCAGCTTTCTGATGTAGCTAAACTTTTTCCAGCCCAGTAAAGCACCCCAATTTCTCTTTCCTTTTTCAGGTAATTGTCAGCAACACAGCAGTAAATATCAACACGAAGCAGATTATTATTGTAGATCACACAGGGAGAACAAAGGGTGAAATATTTAACTGCAGTAGTGTTTGACTATATTCTGCACAGTGAGAAAACCTGAAGTCATTTTCAAGGTCCATCATTTCTTACTTCTTTTCAGTCGGGTCAAGTTTCTAAATCTCCATTTTCCGGCTAATGAGAAGAAAATAGGATTCCACCGAGTCTCCTATCTACCTACTCCAGGACTTCTGTGAGGATCAAATGAGATGAGGCATGGGAAAACCCTTCCCAGACATTTGGTTAAAGTGTAAAATGTTTCCATCTGGGTATAAAGCAAGTCGTGTTCCTGGGCTGAAGAAACTGCAAGGAGGCTAGTCACTAGGGAGAGGAAGCCGGGCATTGCTATGCGATGTCATTACCCAGACGGACACTTAGCATATTAGCCTTTTATTTATATAGATCCTATCTGCTTGAATATCTCTGAAAAGTTTAGAGCTTTATTTTTTTAAAAAACAAACTTTTTTGTTCCCTAAATTATTTATATCTCTTTATGCCAGGTTTCCTATTGATGTGTTTCTTTCATTTTGTAGGTTGTCTTCAAATATCTAGGAATCCTTGGTTGTGTTTTTATATTTAGAAAGAGGCATCAGAAAGGCCAGTGATGGCGAACCTATGACACGTGTGTCAGAGGTGACACGGAAACTCATTTTTTTGGTTGATTTTTCTTTGTTAAATGGTATTTAAATATATAAAATAAATATCAAAAATATAAGTCTTTGTTTTACTATGGTGGCAAATAAAAAAAAAATTTCTATATGTGACACAGCACCAGAGTTAAGTTAGGGTTTTTCAAAATGCTGACACACCGAGCTCAAAAGGTTCGCCATCACTGAGAAAGGCATTAATTTAGGACACATAAGCCCCTAGGTCCTCAAATTCCAGAATGATTTTATTCTAGGGTACTACTAGCTGCCACAGTGTCCCCAGACAGTTTATTCAATGCCTCTAGATGAGAATCTTCAGTGTGTTTTTGTTGTTGTTGTTGTTTATTTTTGATTGGGGCAAATGCCTGATTGTTAGATGTTCTGAGGTAGGTGGCTGAAAGTAGGGAAATGGGGAACATCATTCTCTCTGGTTCACTATTCTCTGTAGGACCTTATATTCATCTTGATGTCTTTTTTCCACATCTCACTATTACCCTTTCTTACATCTCTCAGTTTCTGAGAAGGCAAGCTTTTTGGGTGGTCCAAATAGGCAGTCTTCTGCATTTTCCTAGGAAGCTCTCAAAAATTACAGATTTCTGAGCTTTACTTAGGGATCCTGATGCAGCACTTCTGGAATGGGCCTAGATATCTGTTTGTTGTTTTTTTTTTAAATACTTGCCCTGGCTCATACGTACATCCAGTTTTGGTGATCACCAAGAAGTTGCTAGTGACTGGGGTACAGGTAACTATACAAGACAAAGCAGAGGTAAGAGCCTCCTGACTTGGCAAATGAGTGGGAAAAAGAAGAGGGAGGCATCAAAAACATCTACCAAGTTTCAAGCCTGAGTAACTGCAAGAGTGATAATGCCATTAGCATAAATCGGAAAGTGATCAGAAGGAAGTTTTATTTCCTTCTTGCTTTTTAGTTACAGATGATGTTATACTAAATGCCACCCCACAAAATAATAATAAAGTTCTCCTTATGTAGAAATATTCATAAAAATAATTAAATCAGATTACAATAGAATGATGACTAAATAGATGTGGTTAATTCATTTTCAGGCTGGATATCTGTTATTATAATCATAAGCTAAACAATCTATACACTCTGAACAATTTATGGAGGTAATTTAAAAACATTCATGGAGCATTTGGTTTCCCTTCAATCAAGTGTCTTAATTTCTCAAATGTAAAAAAGCAAAATTCAAACATTCAATACCTCTTATATTTACTTATTACATCTGACACACATGCAATGAACATTCACAATAGTATATACAACTCTTCATAAGGTCTATATCCTTTCTAAAATATCTCTATTTACCCAGTTTGATTTCTATTAACAAAACAGCCTGCTGGCTCATTTTGTCCATCTGGAGCCTAATGAGGAATTTTAGATCTGCAATACCTGTGACAACCTAATAGCTCCTTCACATTAAAACATGTGTTTACTGGAATGGTTGTATGAAAATATTGATTTAAAAAATTAAGGTAATAAGCTGTATACAGTAATTTTTAGCCTTCTTAGTGCACAGTTCTATGAGTTTTGACAAATACAGAACAGTCCTATAACCACCACCACAATAAAAATACAGAACAAGTTCATCATTCCTCAAAGACTCCACATACCAATTTAAAGTCAAATCCTAACCTCCCCCTAACCCCTGGCAATGACTGACTTGTTTTTCCTCTATCCAGTTTTGCCTCTTCCCAAATGCCCTATAAATGCTACCAGGCCTTTTACATTTGGCTTCTTTCATTTAACAGAATGCCTTTAAGATTCATTCCTTTTCTTTCATGTACCACTAGTATGCTCCTTTTCATTGCTGATAATGTTCCAGTGTATGGATGTATCATGTTTGTTTCTCTAAATATTGATATTTAACTATTAATCAATATCTTTATCTCGAAGAAGGGGATAGTTTCATAACTATGAAATTATGTATTTATCAAGAAAGGGAAAAATAAGGTAAATTTCCTTTATGCTTTGAATTCTTTAGTTACTTTTTTTTTTTTAAATATATTTTATTGATTTTTTACAGAGAGGAAGGGAGAGAGATAGAGAGTTAGAAACATCGATGAGAGAGAAACATCGATCAGCTGCCTCCTGCACATCTCCTACTGGGGATGTGCCCGAAACCCAGGTACATGCCCTTGACCGGAATCGAACCCGGGACCTTTCAGTCCGCAGGCCGACGCTCTATCCACTGAGCCAAACCGGTTTCGGCTTCTTTAGTTACTTTTGATTTATTTCACTGTACATTACTTATGACTATTTCAAACATAATTTTCATGTAAAGA
>NW_005876134.1:0-10550 GCF_000147115.1 Myotis lucifugus | reverse complement strand
ACAGACAGGCGGGGCAGGCTGGGGTTGAGTCTGGATTATAAAACTGCAAGTTCCCACTGGCAGCTGTTTCTCTATATTGCTCCTGGGAAGGAATGGATACATAACCAAGGAATCTGAAACCCATCCGGGGACCACTCCCTGGACGTGAACTAGCCTAAGAGACCCCACCAATGTACCCCAGTTTCCAAAGCTGACCGATCCTTCCAGAGTGCTCAGGGATGACCCATATTTCCAGAACCTTCGTGGCTGCAGAGGGTGGCACAAACCCGGGTGGGAACCGCAGCATCACCAAGAACAAGGTTCACCTGAAGCACTTGATTTTCTTTTCATTCTGTATGGTTCTCTTTGAAAGTGTCTACACCGAACAGTGAGGCATTTGGAACAAAAACAGCCACAGGAACAGGGGTCAGGGGCATCACAGATGGAGACCTGGGAGGCAATCAAACAATCACTAACACTTCCTAACAGGAGATTAGGAGCGTTTATTTTAGCTCGGTGTATGGAGAGAGGGCATGCCAACCTCTCGGAGTTCCCAGTGTGTCTATAGATACTTCTCCCCAGCTTGGGGGCAGACAGGAAGTAATGAACTCGCCTAGGAAACTGAGTGTTGATGTGGTAAAAAGTCAGGTGCAGAAAGGCATTCTGAGGATGCCTCTTTGGAAACTGAAAGTGCATCTCCTCTTTCAGAAAGTGCCTCAACAGGAGTCCCCTTCAGCTCCCCCTCCCCCCCAAAGGCTGGCGGCAGGCTCCAGGCCCTCCAGGTGGCTCCCTTGAGGGCTCCTCTCAACCTAGCCTTAGGCATGGCCCTGACTTGAGGAGAAGCAGCCACTGCCAGTATTCAGATGTTGAACAGCACAAATGAATGAAAGTATTGTGATTAGGGATCATGTTGTACGCACACTCCAATAGATAACTTCTGCTTCGTCAGGTGGATGATTCCTCCACACACCTTGTGCTTGAGCCAAAGATGGAGACATGTTACTGGCTCTAAGCCACATGTCAGCTCTGTCCCAGGAAGATAAGGACATTTGGGTGAGTAGACTATTCCTTAATCAACATTCTCCCCACAAAGCATAGTTAAGAAGGCAGATTTTAAGCCAGATTGCCTGTGTTTGACTATTAACTCTGCCACTTACTAAATGTGTCCCCTTTGAGCAAGTTATTTTATTTCTCTGGCCTCAGTTTTCCCATCTCTCAGACTAGATAAAATGATAGCGCTCATCTCTTAAGATAACAGCAAGGATTAAAAAACAGAAAAGAAGTAAGGCCTGGGATATGAGTGTTAGCTAGCATTATTGCTCTATCTGGTCTATATTACCTTATCCCAAATCTTTAAGGCCAGGTGGGTTGCAGAATTCAGAACTTTTTGGCATTCAGAAAGGCATTATGGAGCAAACCCTGCAGGTGAAAGTCACGGTGATACAGCTAATAATGATGGAGCACCTGGATTATAGGCCAGACCCTGTGCTCTGCACTTGCCCTAAGTGGAAGGCCAATTCCTCCTACCCTCCCTCCCAAGGCCCCTGGAGGCGGCTGTCTGAGCCCCTTCCCCAAGCCCTGGCAGTCTAGCTCTTAAATATTGAGAAATAATCCCAGTGTGATTCTTCATGCTCCACAAACAGGCATTTATCTTCAGTCCACAAAAGCAGATTTAGTTGCCACAGCAGCCCTAAAGTTAGCTGGGATGGAAGCAGTGGCTCACCTGTCAATCTCTCCCCCACCAGCCCCCCCACCAAACTATACGAAAATGCCACCCAGGTGTAATAATTTATGCACCAGAAGCCTGGAGGGACCAAGACCTGGCCAGTCCAGGACCACCTCTTGGTCCTCCTGCCTAGGGGGCCTCGGGTGCTTGGGTCACCATTTGTGGTGAATAGAAAACAGGAGGAGGGAGGCAGTGAGAAGGTGGGCTTCTCTTGGGGCCTCCGTGGATGTGGGTGCTCAGCGCCCACCCAGCGATTTGCTATCCCCTCCTGAGGATGCCTGTCCACCCACACATTCCCTGACTCTAACTCCTGAGGAGGGAGCAGTAGGGGAATCCCACAGAGGACCTGAAAGCTGTCCTGTGATCACAAGAACACCCCCCTTTGGAGCCCAGCTCTGTGCTAGGCATTCTCACCTGCCATGCCGTTCACCCTCATGAGCGTTATACCACCCTTTCATATTACACATAAGAAAAACAAGAAGCAGAGAGGTGAAGCAATGACTGGGCTATGATCTAGACCAGGGGTGGGGGACCTTCTTTCTGCCAAGGGCCATTTGGATATTTATAACATTATCCGTAGGCCATACAAAATTATCAACTTAAAAATTAGCCTGCTATATTTGGCCAAACACTTCATTAACTCACCCCTAATGCCTTGGCAGGGCAAGACTAAATGGTGTTCCCCACTAGACCTATCAAAGATCCAGGCTTTAGACAGGAGAGGCAACAAGGCCCCCCTAAACTCTGAGTCTCGTATTGCTGAAGGCCACACATACTACTGAGATCATGAAGACAGAACGTTTAATGATAAAATGCTGCCTGAGTTAGATCCACTAATCTGGTTAAAACCTTTTCTCATGAAAAGAATGAGCTGACCTGAAGGTACAGCACTGCCCACTCAAGAAACAGCCAGGGAGCGAGCACCCCCTTTGACATTTCCTGTCTAACCCCTGTGAATGGTCAGCTGAGAAGGTAATCACAGCCTCTTGTCTCCCATTCCCCCTCTATAAAATGAAGACAATACTAGTGCCCACCGGCCCTGGAGTTGGAGCGATAAGAGATGAGTAAATATGGCCAAAGGTTTCGGAACAGTGTGGAGTACAGAGAAAGTTCTAAGTGGGCAACAGAGATGCTAGTGACAATGCTGTCTTTTAAAGAGACCCTCACGCCCCACTATCTGACAGAGCGCATCCCAACAAGGTGCTGACGTCAGCCAGAAAGCTTGGAGGAAGCCAGGTGACTTCTAGAAGACTCCCTTTACAAGTGGATGTGGGGAGGCCCTGCTGCCGAGATGCCAGGGCTGAATCCCTGGGCCGTGTGGGTGGGCTGGACGCTGGCCCTCCATCGGGCATCACCAGAGTCCTTCCCACTGTATTTGGCCTCTAGGATGCCAAGATGGGGTTGGCTCTGAACGAGGAGACTGTAGCATCCAAAGAACATCAAAAAATACATCAAGAAACAGAACTCTGGAAACAGGATCTCTCCTCGATAAAAAGCCACCTTGTTTTCGTAAGGAGCTTTGAATTCTCTGAATTGGGGAACTGTGGCTTGAAAGGTTACGGAGGGAAATCTGGAGCTTTTAAAGGCCTGAGCTTTAATTAAAACTCACTCATGTGCAACTAATGTGTGAGCCCAGAGGTCCCCCGAGTGCTCTCCTGGAAGGCGGGCCAGAGAAGGTCTTTGATAACGGGAGAAACTCCAAAGTCCTCAGCCTGCACTCCAGGTCCCTCTACCCCAGCCTCCTCCGCCTTTCGCACTCATTAGGAAAGGCTACTTTCCAGACACGAATCCACCTGGGGGCCCCTGAATGTCCATTATTTCTGCAAATGACGCATGAGGCAGAGCCTGGTTGGAGTTGCACTAGAGGTATTAAAATAAATTCCCAATTATTAAAAATAATTTAAAAACCAGGTCCACGTGCCACCCACCACAATCCTGCATGCGAACCAAACACTGCCAGGTGGGCTGCCTGCTCCACCTCCATCCAGGCTGGGTCCCCTCCATTCCCACTCCCGCACCTCTTCTCAGTTGTTCACCGAGGTGGTTCAAATAGAGACACGTTTAATCCTGCCTCACGTGACCATTTTTGTGAAACTGTTTCTATATTCTTCTCCCCACAGGGACTCCACCTAATCTGTTATTAGAAGCAAACTCAAATCATCATTTTCCTCAACAGATCCTGTTGCAAACACTATCTTTGCTCCACATTTGATGGGGCTTTAGTTATTTTATAAAGCGGCCTCCCGCCTAGAAAGGCCTCTGGGGAAAAGGTTCCTGCGGCTAAATCTGGCCTAAAGACAGGCTTGCTTTACCTACCCAGTGTTTAAAAATGTGAATTAGTGTTGCTACGTAAAATTCAGGAGGTTGTTATGTATTAATTTAGGTTCCTCTTGAAAATCAAAATATCTAGCCGTATGGGCCAACAATCCAGCAAGGCAACAATGGGCTGGGTTTGTTAGTGTAGGTAGCTAGATATTAAAAAGGGAGAAAGCAAAGGGAATCAGACATTGTCCAGCCTATTGGGCTGGGGAGCATAAGCCTCCTGGTTTCACCAGGAAGTTACAGCTTCACCCCCACCCCCAGGTTATCCCTAGCACTGTCCCTCCATGGGTATTAACACCCGTCCCTTCCCCCTTCTGGTACTTGACCATTGAGGCCTGTCAGTCTAGCCTGGAAAAATAATAGACTGGACAGAGATGGGACACTGGGAACCCAGAAAGGGCACTCTTGATTTTGCATTGAGCACCCAAATAAATCTTACCACCAGACCTCATCCTCTCTCGTGGGTCCCTGAAAATGCGTTTTCTCACCACTCCACCAGAACTCCACTTCCACCGGCAACAGGTCCTGCTTTCAGGAGAGCAGCCCTCTCCAGCTCCCCATATCCCAGCATCCCTCTGTCTTACTCTGCTTGTCTTGCTCAATTTCACTTCCTACTTGGCCCCGGGATAGGTCTTTCCAACCCAAGAAGTAAGAATAAAATAAGTGAGCAAAGGCTTCTGAGTGCCTGGATTGTGCTGAAAGCACCACCCAGAGCCTTAACGACTTTGCAACCAAGGGGATGTGATGGGTTGTATTATTTTGCATAGGGAGCATTACGATTAATTCAGGCTAAACAGTGGCAAAGGCATGGACTACTCGGAGTCTTGTTCCCAAACACTGGAGTCTCTCAGCTAATAGGGGTGGCCATGTTTCTGACGAAAACTAGGAAGTTTCTGATGACAGGAACTTAATAACATAAGACATTGTGTTATAAAAAATGATAACTGCTAGGTTTTCTTATCAATATCTTAGTTTTACTTTTACTTCCTGAGTTCCAGCCCATCGAGGAGGTCTTGGAAAATGCCTTCAGGTCCTGTTCCTGGTCATCCTTCTGCTGGGGCAAATGGACAATGGGTCAATCCATGTACGCTGAGTCATTGATGAAGGTTTGGTGGAGGGTCTGGTTCGTTCCAGGGCCACACAAGTTGCTACAGTGCTTCTGAGGTGAAGAGAGCGTGGTGTGGATTCTTCCTGCTTTTCTGGTGTAAAGAACCTTGAAAATTTAAAACCATCATTTCCGAGGTTCCTCTGCACTTGACATTTCTTAAATAGTGTCATTGTCTAGACCAACAACAGAGCTCATTCTGAAGCAAATATGGCCCTGCCTGCACTAGAAGCAGTGACTAGGAGAAAAGCAGAGTGAGGGAAGGCTATGAGAAGTGTCAAGTGCTACAAATCCTAGGGCCACACCCTCTCTCAAGACACCAACCATTTCCGTTTCTCCCAGATCTTGAAAAGGTGTGGAAATATCATAATCAGATGGTAAAGCAAGGATGTCTTTGCATTTCTTATTTTTGTCATTAACAAAACTTTTTAAATAGTGACTTTTGAATGACAATCTTTTTTTTTCTTTCTGAATCTCAGAAAACCATGGAGGAGGTACCAGTGTGGGTTGAATGAGGATGAATTCTAACAAGAAAAACTAGTTCTTGGGGCAGGTTATATCTCTGTTGCCTGGACTGCTGTCTTGGGCAAAGTTGCTTAGTTACCTTGACAAATTCTTCTATAGAGTAAAACACATCCCCAACCGTGGTACCAAGAAGCAAGAAATAAGAACCTGTGCTTTTTAAAATAATCTTTGCTCTAAGGATATAAAAACCAGACTGAAGGATGTAATAGACCTTCTGGCTATAGCCAGAGCCAGCTCCCAGGGAATTGTGAAGTCAGATGACTGCCGTCTATACCATCCCTTCCTTTCACCATCATTTTTGTGAGTGTTAAGAATTTGCACCTTGGGGTCAAATTGTTGGGGTTCACATCCTGGCTTGACCATTTGCCAGCGGTGTGATCTTCGGCAAGTTACTGAACTTCTCTGAACCATGCATGGTTCCTCATCCGTGAAACGTAGATAATGACAGTACCTCCTGCACGGGTTGTGTAAGGATTAAATGTGTTACGGCACGTAAAGCCTTTATAATAGAGCTCCTCATACAGTCAAGTTTTGAATGGGTCCAGTCATCTATGGAACGTCCTTTCATTGCAGTGTCACTTGTTTCCTAGGTCTCCTCACCTGGTTTTGGATTCACTGTGTGGGCATATTGCTCCCACTTCATGCCCATTCCCATTACAATCTAACATCTGCATGGAATGCTGACATTGACAAAATGCTTTTACACTCTCCGTCTCCCATAATCTTCCTATCGACCCTGGGGATTAAACCCACTCTGCCTGATTGTTTTGGATACTCAGCACCATTTTCTCTTCTCTATGCTTCCCCCCATCCTACACCACAGGCCTGGAGTCCTGGGAACTAGATTTCCTACAATTCTAACTAGCAGTTGGCAGGTTTTCTGTCTTTGTAAGAGTAACAGCAGAGAGGCCAGTGAGAGCTTGAAGGTAGAGGAGCTGAGCCCCTATTGCTCCTGACTCAGCGGAGGGCAGCCATGTGGGCTCCCGTACAAGGCAGCCAGTGTGGAGTGATGCCAGTAGCATTGGGGGCATCCACCTGCGAATCAGCCCAGTTGGTCCTGCAATTCCTGACTTCCTAAATGCTAGTGGTGGCTTTCCCTTTCTTTCACCCCCTCAGCTTCACTGAAGACCTTGGGTCCTCTAAACCCCCTATGAAATCCCTTCCTGTTGGAAATACCTAGAGCAGCGGTTCTCAACCTGTGGGTCGCAACCCCTTTGGGGGTCGAACGACCCTTTCACAGGGGTCGCCTAAGACCATCGGAAAACACATATATAATTACATATTGTTTTTGTGATTAATCACTATGCTTTAATTATTGTTCAATTTGTAACAATGAAATTGGGGGTCACCACAACATGAGGAACTGTATTAAAGGTTCTCAGCATTAAGAAGGTTGAGAACCACTGACCTAGAGTGTTTTCCACTGTCCTCACCAAACTGAGACCGACATACCTACTTTACATCAGATGACACACATTGAGTGCGCACTATATGCCAAACACTGTCTTAAGCATTTTATGTGAATTAACTTACTTAATCCTTACAATGATGCGGTTTTAAAAATGGTACTATTATCCTGATTCTTTAGATAAGGAAACTGGGGCACAGAGAGGCATGTTACTTGTGTAAGATTATTACTAGGCTCTACCAACTCTTAATTCATTGAACGTTTACTCTGTATGTGCCCTGTGTTGTGCTGTGTGCTGAAATGAACAGTGAGTCTCAGGTTTTCCAAGGTAGTTTTAAAGCCAAGCATGGATTCCCATCCCTTCCTAATGCATTCCAATGTTTCTCACTCTCAAACCTCTGGTACATCTTGCACAGAGACAACCATCATGGTGATAAGGCCAGATAGACTGTTCCAGTTAAAGAGTGTCTGACTAAGAACCAGTCATCTGCCTCCTGTTCTATGTGCTCCTCACACTTTATCAACGAAACTGTTTTATTCCAAGTGGTGGGTCTTGAGGCCCAGGGGTAGTCTATTATTGCCATATAGCCAACTTTGGTGGTGGGCCGGGGGGTGGGGGGAGGGAAGAGAATGGAAAAATGAAATGAAGAGAAATAGGAGAAGATGATTGGTGCAAGAGGAGCAAAGGTAAGAGGCAGGAAAAAGATAAGGTCAGAGGAGAAAGAGGGAGGAAGGAGGATGGCAAAGTAACAGACAGCTTTTCTGATCATCAAACCTACCAGAAAAGAGAATCCTCCTGCCTCTGATTTCTACCAGGGGATCCAGATCTCTGTCATTGCAGGGATGAAGTGCAGTTGCTAAAATATTCATCCTTCTGCCCTAGATTTACATCAGAATGCACAATCTATAAGTGTTATTTTGGTGGTTTGATAAAAATTTGATACATTCTGATTAATGCACATAAAATAAATAGTCTAATTTGATTACGTTGTATAAAGACTTCAAAACATATTTGGCATCTGTGCTCTTCCAAAGTGTAAGGAAACAGATAAGCCTTCAGACAGTCAAAGAAAGATTGCTTTCATTAAATTATGCCGTTATTGAATTTCTTCCCCTCTGCTGTACCCTCCCTATTCTCCAAGCTGTCTGCTGCACGAGCCATCGCTTGGGGTGGGAATTTTCCCTCTGTCTCTGGAAGGGATCCTTGAAGGTTCTATTTCAATAATTAGGAGCTTCTTTACTGAAGGCCTGCGATCAGTGAGAATATGTTAGAAAGGGGTCACATGAGCTGGTAAGAGTAGTGCCAAGGCAATTTGGAGAGGATGCAAGCTCTCCCTCTAGTCCCTGGGACATCTTGAAGCTAAAGAATACTGATGATTACCTGCTCTGTGCTAGGCACTTTTAAAACCCTTTCAAAGTGGGTGGGCACATTCACTCATTTCTGTTTTTTGTTTTTTGTCTTAATGGATGAGGGAACAAAAGCTTAGCTAACTCTATCTAAGGCAGAGTTAGAATGGTTGCTTTGGGGATACCGTACACTCACTCATTGATCTTTATTTTTAACTAGAGGCCCAGTGCATGAAATTCGTGCATGGGGAGGGGGAGGTCTCTCAGCCTGGCCTGCACGCTCTCCAATCTGGGACCCCTGTAGGATCAGGCCTAAACCAGCAGTGGGACAGCTCTCTCACAATCCGGGACCACTGGCTCCTAATCGCTCACCTGCCTGTCTGCCTGATCGTGCTAACCCCTCTGCCTGCCTGCCTGATCACACCTAACCCCTCTGCCTGCCTGCCTGACCACCCCTAACTGCTCCCCTGCTGGCCTGATCACCCCCAAATGCTCCCCTGCTGGCCTGATTGCCCCTAACTGCTCCACTGCCTGCCTGATTACCCCTAACCACCTCTGCCTCTGCCTCTGCCTCCACCACAGCGGCTTTGTCCGGAAGGACATCTGGAATGACGTCCAGAAGGTCGTTTGGCTGTCCAGTCTAATTAGCATATTACACTTTTATTAGTATAGATTACTGACTATATTCCCTACACTGTACTGCACTTCCCCATGACTGTTTTGTAATTAAAAATCTCTACTTCTCAATCCCTTCACCTTTTTTTAAATCCTCACCCAAGGATATATTTTTATTGATGAGAGAGAGAGAGAGAGAGAGAGAGAGATTCATCGATGTGATAGAGAAACATATTGCCTCCTGTACACACTCCAACTGGGCATCAAACCCACAACCTATGTATGTGCCCTAACCGGGGTCACACCCACAATTTTTCTGGTATACAGGAGAATGCTCTAACCCAGCTGTCACCGACCTTTCGGATCTCACGACCACCAGTGGTCCGTGGACCACCAGTTGGCAACTGCTGCTCTAACCAACTCTGCAACCCAGTCAGGGCTCAGTGGTTCAGCCGGGCTTGCTGCTTCTTAGCGCTGGCCCTGCCCCTGCCCCTGCCCACTGGTGGGTGGGGGGCGATCTGGGGCCAGGCTGGCTGGGGGAGGGGCTGTGGGCGGTTGAGGAACAGCAGGTCACACCCTGTCCAGCATCTGCGGAGGCTCCAGGACCATGCTGCCCCCTGTCTCCCTTTCCCTGCCCCCCAGCCTCTGTGGAGGCGAGGTGCCGGGCCTGCGCCACTGCTCTGTGGCTGCCTCTACAGAAGGGCAGCACCGGAACCGGGACCGCGCAGCCCCCTCTCCCGCTGCCTCTAGGGAAGGGGCTGCAGTGCTGGACCAGCCAGTGCGAGGGCCCCTCCCACACCGCTGCCTCTCCCAGGCCGCCTCTGCGGAAGGGGGGTCACTGGGGCCACCATGGCTGGCCTGGCGGTGCAGTCTCGCCCCCCGCCCACTGGTCGTTCTGGAAGGTTATCCAGAAGACGTCTGGTCTATCGGTCTAATTAGCATATTACCCTTTTATTAGTATAGATTATTTTTAATTGGAACCATAAACCAAGCTGCCACG
Organism: Myotis lucifugus; assembly: GCF_000147115.1. NCBI lineage: Eukaryota > Metazoa > Chordata > Mammalia > Chiroptera > Vespertilionidae > Myotis > Myotis lucifugus. The sequence continues at coordinate 523 of NW_005876134.1, read as the reverse complement.
CCAACTGAACTTTGCAGGTCACTGAATCGTAAATGGACTGGCCCAAGGATAAGAATTAGTCCTGGGCCTTCAAGCTCCTGTGGGGTCTGTGGCATCTGCACAGAGATGCTATCGTAGGGACTTAGGGCTCTAGAGGGGATCAGGTCATGTGACTCCTGAAGTCCCTCTCTCTCTCTTGAAAATTCCAGGATTATTTTGCACTTAAATGTTGATGGACAATAGGGGAGTAAGTAAATAAACTGTTCTATCTATGTTCTGAAATCTCGACAGCCTCTAAAAAGAATGAATTAGAGCTAAGGGTACTAACACAAGACCGAATTTACAACATGTTGTAAATGTGTGAAAGCGAGCTGCAAATAAGACATTTCCATATAGTAACACTATATGTTTTCTTTGCCGGAAATGTTGATACATTAATACAAATGTGTACACACACACACACACAGAAAAATTACACTAATTATAAGGGAGGAGCCTGGGACTGGAGATGATAGTAAGAAAAATGTAGCCTTATTTGCAGTGT
>NW_005876133.1:0-10551 GCF_000147115.1 Myotis lucifugus | reverse complement strand
GTTGGACTTTCCTCTCGCAATCCAGGACAGCTGACTCCTAACCACTCACCTGCCTGCCTGCGTGATTACCCCTAAACACTCTGCCTGCCTGATCATTTCTAACCCCTTTGCCTTCCTGCCTGATGCCCCTAACTTCACTCCCCTGCCATCCTGATCGCCCCAAACTACTCTCTCCCGTTTGCCTAATAATCCCCTCTGTCTTGGCCCCCACCACTGTGGCTTTGTCCAGAAGATGTCCAGTCTATCCAGTCTAAGTACCATATTATTCTGTTATTAGTATAGATACTTTTATAAAAGTATCTCTTCTTTACATATACTTTTATAAAAGGATGTGTACTTTTATAAAAGTATATATATTGCTGCTCTAATTGGTTACATCCTGCTATATTCTCTTCTCAGTCAAAGATTCTATTCTATGCTTCATCTTCTCTGCTATGATTCTTTCTTGTGTATTCTTCAATTCAGGTATTATTTCTTCATTTCTGAGTGGATATTTCATATGATTTATTTCTCCTTTTTCATACATACTGTCTCTTTGTTGAAGTTCTCACTATGTTCCTTGAGAATTTTTGTACCCATGTTTTTGAACTCTGTATCTGGTGCTTATCTTGCCTCTATTTCATTTATTTGTGTGTGTTTTTTTTTCTGGAGATTTTACCTGTTTCTTAATTTAGAGCATATTTATTTTTCTTCCCATTTAAGCTTTCCTTCTATATTTGTTTCCTTGAATATGGGTAGACATATGTTGCCTCCAAGTCTTGGAAAAATGGCCTTCTGTATTAGGTGTTGGTCAGGCTCATTGGAACATACTTTCTGATCACCAGAGCTAAGTGCTTCAGGAATGTCACTTGTGTGTGATGTGAGCCCTCTTTTTGTAGACTGTTGATGTTTATCTATTAGTGGACGGTGTTGCTGCTCAGGATGGCTGACCACAGTATACAAGCTGCTGTGTGATGGCTGACCCCATGTAGAGTAATTCACACCAGTGTGGTATGGTTCTTGCCAAGACCTTCCTTTCAGTGTTTGGCTTGTGGAGATAACGGTTCATGCTCTGTAGCTCCCCACTGGAGCCTCTTGAGATGGGGGTGGTGGGCACTCTGTTGTAAGTCAATGTCAGTCTTTGCCTGTGATTTTTCCTGAGCGACCTGTGTGGAGAGACAAGGTGATGCAGTGTTTGTGACAGCCTCTGCTAGGCCTAGGTTCACCGGGTAGGGGCCAAGCTGCACAGCAATGCCTCCTTCTACCAGCCCTCATGGCAACTGAGAACAAAGCCCAAGTCACTCTGAGTTCCTCTTCTGCCTACCAGCTTTCTGTTGGGGTCAATCACTGAAAGAGCTCCCATTGGTATATGAGTCCCAAGAGATAAGTGAGTCAACAGGTAGGTGTGAATGGTACTTACCATGTTGACAGTTTGAAACTCAATTTCATTTCTGAGTGTGAGGCCACTCAGCAAAAGTCCCAGCATACACAAATACCAGCCATCACCCACTGGGTACCCATGGACTTGATGGTTTGATGGCACCTAAGAGACTCTTTGGGGTAAGGCCAGCAGAATTCATCAGGCCCAAAATACCAAGATTTGGTCTGAAATTAGGGGAATATTACTCACTTTCCAAAATTACACTTTAACTAACAATTCATTGGCTTCACTCTGCTCCAATGTTGTAATATATTGGATGATATTTTTTTAAATACCACCACTTTTGAAACATTTAAAGATCTTGAAAAAATTGTAAAAGGCAATGTGGGAAACAATAGCTTCATGAAGAAAGACAAAGTTTCCTATTTGTTACTGAGGCACAAATTCACATCTTCTAAATCAATCTGTGCAATGCAAGACTCAGGTAGGAAAGACAAAAGGAGGAAATTTTGCAGCTTTGTCTTTTTATCTCATTGTCTCTGGTAGATAAATGGGATGAGGGTGAGAAGGGGAAATGTCAGGTAGCAAAGAGTGGATGTAATGTGAATAGGAGCACAAAATTAAGAAAGCCTTTTAGAAATCTTGGACTATCCGGCTCCTATACAGAAACAGATACGAAACAGTGTTTACAATTTCAATGACCTGTTACGATAAAATTAAACATTCAAAATATATTTATTGATTCAAGTTATAGCAATTTCATTTCTGTAATAAAATTAATGAAAATATAACTTTTGAATGAATAAGGTAATAACAATAACCATAATACCAAACTTTCATCAAAGGTTGAAGAAGAGGTGGAAGAGAAAAGTAGTGAAAGGGAAGTGTCAGAAAATGTGCATGATGGTGCTAACGATGACAGTGAAAGAAGTGGGTTGCAACAGCAAATCAACAGTGAACAAACTGATTCCCAGCAGCCAAATGATACAATTAATGAAAACGCAGCCTTCTTAGTGGATAAAGTAGTAACAAACACAACTGATAAATCCAAATGACTAAATTAATGAATAAACACTCCTTTTTAAAGAATAAGTTAATAACAGTATCAAACTTTCATCAAAGGTTGAAGAACAACAGAAGAAGACAAGTAGTAAAAGGGAAGTGTCAGGTAACATGCATGATGGTGCTGAAGACAACAGTGACAATGTTGGTGTGAGGCAGAAAGGCAACATGGAACACAGTGAGAAGCAGCAGGTTCCTATTAAGGAGAATGTAAATACTGATAGGTAAGCCTATAGTAGTACTTAGCAGTAGGTAATTATTCTTTTCCTATAAAACAAATTCCAATTTGAGCTAATATTCATGATTAGCAGATTTACATTTTTACTAGATAGAAACTTCCTTGCTGTTCAGAAACAAATGCATATCAACAAATAATGAGATACCATTTTTTTAAGTTATATTGATAATTATTGTCTGTAAAAAATAAAAACCAGGATTGTCCCATGAGAGGAAAACGGCATTCTCCTGCACTATTGGTAGATGAAATTAGCACATCTTCTTAGAGGGGTAATTGAGCTTTTTTCAAAAATTCAAGTATGTCATTCCTTTCCCAATAGCTTCACTTCCAGAACTAGATACTACATGAAAACATGACTTGTATAAAAATAAACATATGCAGTCTAAGGACATTTACTTTGTGGTGTTATGTGTATAAAACATACAGTAGGTCAGTGTATATATATATATAATATTACATAGGCTAACAACATATACTTTTTGTTCTTTGACGTTTGGACATTTAACTTTCCACCATTTCAGGGCAATTACCTTGTGGTTTGAGAATAAAAGGAAGGAGTGGGATCTCCCTAATAAGTGGTTTGCAGGCAAAAAAAGCAAGAAATCCTTTTTTGACTTAAATCAATTAATCTTTGAACCAGTGACAGGTGATGAGGAAGGAACAACCTATCTTCCTGCCTTAATTTGGGTCATCAGATGTGTTCCAGTTCAGGGAATAAAAGTTATGTCATCCAGTAAGTGGTGAAAGCAAATTAATCCTAGGCAGAGTGTGTCCATTAAATAGTTCATAGGCTGGGAGAGGTGACAGCAGAAATAGATAACTAAAAGGTTTTTTAAACATTGGCCCAGTGTTAATTATATAAAGAATCTTTATTTAATATACAAAAAGCTGACCCTTCACTTAAAATTTTGTTGTTGTTTTTTTTAAATGAATTCCTTCATTGGTGCTGTGGATTTTACAGCAAACATCGCGTTGCTGTTTCATGTCCTACATCAGACAATGTAGTCTTCAAGGTAAAGTGCTCTCTTGTGAAATTGATTTTCTTGCTCTCAATTGAATTTTGTGTAACACTTTCTCTTAAAATTTCCTAGTGGCCTACCTGTCATTGTTTTATGCTTTAAGTTTGTAATGCAAAATTAGTCTTTTTGTAGTTAAATCCTCAAGCAAAGAAATATTTGTTTGTTTTATTGATTTTAGAGAGAGTGGAAGGGGTACGAGAGAGAGAGAGTGAGAGAGAGAGAGAGATACAGAGAGAATTTGATGTGAGAAACAAACATTGATTAGCTGCCTCCTGCATGGTCCACAATAGGGATTGAACTGATAACTTGGGAATATTGAAATGGGAATTGCTTCTTTGAAGTCAATGGAGTATTTAATATTTTAACTATGATTGTATCAATATTTGCTTTATAGATTGAAGTGCTCCTGTTCATAAATGTTATTTCTTCTTGTTGGATTGATCCCATGTCATTATGTAATGGCCTCCTTTGTCTCTTTCTATAGTCTCAGATTTAACTTCTATTTTGTCTGAAATAAGTATTGCTATCCCAGCTTTTGTTGTTGTTTGCTCTTTTATTTTTTAAATACATTTTTACTGATTTCAGGGAGAGGAAGCTAGAGGGATAAAGAGGTCTAAACATCAATAAGAGAGAAACATCCATCCTCTGCCTTCTGCATGCCCCCCTCTGAGGATTTGGCCTGTATCCTGGGCATGTGCTCTGACCAGGCTGGTGACCTCTTGTTTCTTAGGTAGACACCTGACTGTTGAGCAACACTGGCCATGGGAATATTTTTTAAGTGAATTTTTATTTATTGATTTGAGAGAGAGAGAAAAGGATAGACAGAAAAAGAAAGACACATTGATTTGTTGCTCCACTTATTTATGCATTCATTGGTTTCTACTTGTATATCCCTGATGAGAGATTAAACCCACAAAGTTGGCATATTGGGTCAACACTCTAACCACGTGTGACACCAGAATAGGGCCCTTTTTGTTTGTATCTTCAGGAAATATCATTTTCCTTCTTTTTACTTTCAGTATGTGTGTATCTTTTTCTGAATCTGTTCTTTTGTAGATAACACATATAAGGATCTGGTTTTCTTAGCCATCCATTTAACTCTGTCTTTTGATTGGAGCTTTTAAGACATGTATGCCCCCTGCTGGGCATTAACAGGGATTACTGATAGGTACTGGATTATTGCTATTTTATTCTTTAAAATTATGTCCCCTGCCTTTTTCTTTTGCTTCTTATATAGAAGCCACTTTAATATTTCCCATAACACTGTCTCTTTTTGTGTGTGTGTGATGAACTTCTTTAGGTTACCTAGGATGCTCTTTATTTCCTCCTCAATTATAAATGATACCTTTGATGAGTAGAGTAGTCTTGGTTGTAGGTCCTTCTGTTTTATCACTTTGAATATTTTGTACCAGTAACTATCAGACTGAAATGTTTCTGTTGAAAAAGCATCTCATAGACTTATGGGGACTCCGTTATTGGGTGCTATCCAGTTTTCCCTGTCTGCTTCTAAGTTCTCCTTTTCTTTAAGCTTTTCCATCTTAATTACAAAGTGTCTTGTTTGGGACTCTCGTTGCACCCTGCACTTGTGTGTCTTCTTTTTTCACCAGGCTAAGGAAGTTTTCAGTCATTATTTTCTCAAATAGCTTCTTAATTTTTGCTCTTCTTCTCCTCCTCCTGGTGCGCCTATGGACACTGCAATGTTTTCTGTTACACAAGAAATTTTTTAAACTAGTCTCATTAAGAACAATTATATATATATATACTAGAGTCGCAGTGCACAAAATTCACGCACTGGAGGGGGTTCCTTCAGCCTGGCCTGCACACTCTCCAATCCAGGACCCTCAGGGGATGTCTTACTGCCAGTTTAGGCCTGATTCTGCAGTTGGACTTTCCTCTCGCAATCCAGGACCACTCACCTGCCTGCCTGCGTGATTACCCCTAAACACTCTGCCTGCCTGATCATTTCTAACCCCTTTGCCTTCCTGCCTGATGCCCCTAACTTCACTCCCCTGCCATCCTGATCGCCCCAAACTACTCTCTCCCGTTTGCCTAATAATCCCCTCTGTCTTGGCCCCCACCACTGTGGCTTTGTCCAGAAGATGTCCAGTCTATCCAGTCTAAGTACCATATTATTCTGTTATTAGTATAGATACTTTTATAAAAGTATCTCTTCTTTACATATACTTTTATAAAAGGATGTGTACTTTTATAAAAGTATATATATTGCTGCTCTAATTGGTTACATCCTGCTATATTCTCTTCTCAGTCAAAGATTCTATTCTATGCTTCATCTTCTCTGCTATGATTCTTTCTTGTGTATTCTTCAATTCAGGTATTATTTCTTCATTTCTGAGTGGATATTTCATATGATTTATTTCTCCTTTTTCATACATACTGTCTCTTTGTTGAAGTTCTCACTATGTTCCTTGAGAATTTTTGTACCCATGTTTTTGAACTCTGTATCTGGTGCTTATCTTGCCTCTATTTCATTTATTTGTGTGTGTTTTTTTTCTGGAGATTTTACCTGTTTCTTAATTTAGAGCATATTTATTTTTCTTCCCATTTAAGCTTTCCTTCTATATTTGTTTCCTTGAATATGGGTAGACGTATGTTGCCTCCAAGTCTTGGAAAAATGGCCTTCTGTATTAGGTGTTGGTCAGGCTCATTGGAACATACTTTCTGATCACCAGAGCTAAGTGCTCCAGGAATGTCACTTGTGTGTGATGTGAGCCCTCTTTTTGTAGACTGTTGATGTTTATCTATTAGTGGACGGTGTTGCTGCTCAGGATGGCTGACCACAGTATACAAGCTGCTGTGTGATGGCTGACCCCATGTAGAGTAATTCACACCAGTGTGGTATGGTTCTTGCCAAGATCTTCCTTTCAGTGTTTGGCTTGTGCAGATAATGGTTCATGCTCTGTAGCTGCCCACTGAAGCCTCTTGAGATGGGGGTGGTGGGCACTCTGTTGTAAGTCAATGTCAGTCTTTGCCTGTGATTTTTCCTGAGCGACCTGTGTGGAGATACAAAGTGATGCAGTGTTTGTGGCAGCCTCTGCTAGGCCTAGGTGTGCCAGGGAGGTGCCAAGCTGCACAGCAATGCCTGCTTCTACCAGCACCAAGCCCTCCAGGCAACTGAGAACAAAGCCCAAGTCACTCTGAGTTCCTCTTCTGCCTACCAGCTTTCTGTTGGGGTCAATCACTGAAAGAGCTCCCATTGGTATATGAGTCCCAAGAGATAAGTGAGTCAACAGGTAGGTGTGAATGGTACTTACCATGTTGACAGTTTGAAACTCAATTTCATTTCTGAGTGTGAGGCCACTCAGCAAAAGTCCCAGCATACACAAATACCAGCCATCACCCACTGGGTACCCATGGACTTGATGGTTGTTGGCACCTAAGAGACTGTTTGGGGTAAGGCCAGGAGAATTCACCAGGCCCAAAATACCAAGATTTGGTCTGAAATTAGGGGAACATTACTCACTTTCCAAAATTGCACTTTAACTAACAATTCATTGGCTTCACTCTGATCCAATGTTGTAATATATTGGTTGATATTTTTTTAAATACCACCACTTTTGAAACATTTAAAGATCTTGAAAAAATTGTAAAAGGCAATGTGGGAAACAATAGCTTCATGAAGAAAGACAAAGTTTCCTATTTGTTACTGAGGCACAAATTCACATCTTCTATATCAATCTGTGCAATGCAAGACTCAGGTAGGAAAGACACAAGGGGGAAATTTTGCATCTTTGTCTTTTTATCTCATTGTCTCTGGTAGATAAATTGGATGAGGGTGAGAAGGGGAAATGTCAGGTAGCAAAGAGTGGATGTAATGTGAATAGGAGCACAAAATTAAGAAAGCCTTTTAGAAATCTTGGACTATCCGGCTCCTATACAGAAACAGATACGAAACAGTGTTTACAATTTCAATGACCTGTTATGATAAAATTAAACATTCAAAATATTTTTATTGATTCAAGTTATAGCAATTTCATTTCTGAAATCCAAATGACTAAATTAATGAAATATAACTTTTGAATGAATAAGGAATAAGTTAATAACAGTATCAAACTTTCATCAAAGGTTGAAGAACAACAGAAGAAGACAAGTAGTAAAAGGGAAGTGTCAGGTAACATGCATGATGGTGCTGAAGACAACAGTGACAATGTTGGTGTGAGGCAGAAAGGCAACATGGAACACAGTGAGAAGCAGCAGGTTCCTATTAAGGAGAATGTAAATACTGATAGGTAAGCCTATAGTAGTACTTAGCAGTAGGTAATTATTCTTTTCCTATAAAACAAATTCCAATTTGAGCTAATATTCATGATTAGCAGATTTACATTTTTACTAGATAGAAACTTCCTTGCTGTTCAGAAACAAATGCATATCAACAAATAATGAGATACCATTTTTTTAAGTTATATTGATAATTATTGTCTGTAAAAAATAAAAACCAGGATTGTCCCATGAGAGGAAAACGGCATTCTCCTGCACTATTGGTAGATGAAATTAGCACATCTTCTTAGAGGGGTAATTGAGCTTTTTTCAAAAATTCAAGTATGTCATTCCTTTTCCAATAGCTTCACTTCCAGAACTAGATCCTACATGAAAACATGACTTGTATAAACATAAACATATGCAGTCTAAGGACATTTACTTTGTGTTATTATGTGTATAAACCATGCAGTAGGTCAGTATATATATATATATTACATAGGCTAACAACATATACTTTTTGTTCTTTGACATTTGGACATTTAACTTTCCACCATTTCAGGGCAATTACCTTGTGGTTTGAGAACAAAAGGAAGGAGTGGGATCTCCCTAATAAGTGGTTTGCATGCAAAAAAAGCAAGAAAGCCTTTTTTGACTGAATTCAATTAATCTTTGAACCAGTGACAAGTGATGAGGAAGGAACAAGGTATCTTCCTGCCTTGATTTAGGTGATCTGATGAGTTCTAGTTCAGGGAATAAAAGTTATGTCAGCCAGGAAGTAGTGAAAGCAAATTAATCCTAATCAGAGTGTGTTCATTGGATACCATACACATTTTTATAGCATGATGTTACATACTATAGAAAAGTGCACAATGAGAGCGATAATTCTCATAATAGATCCACTTCTGGGCTAAACATTCCTTGGATAAAATCTAATAACCTATGATCTTTATGGAGGGAACTCAGAAGCAACTTTGAAACGGGAAGGTGGCTCTGGTCCTGATTATGATGACTGAGTTTCTCAAAATGTGTGCTTGTCCTGTTTATTAGTTTTACCAACCAATTCAATATTCTTTAAAATTTTTTGAGTTACATGTTATCTCCCATCTTTGGAATGAAATGAAGACAAATTTTGCATAGTAGACACAGGTTTACCCTTCTAGCTATTAATGTGTGCTATAAATTTCCACAAAGTATCAGTTTACTAATAGCTGAAAGGACAGATAAATGATTGGAACAGAATGGAAAGTGCCCAAACCTCCAAAAATATGTAACACTTTAGAACTAGATACTGGTGACGTTTCATATTTGTAGGAAAAGGTCAGTGAAAAATGGTGGAGGATTCCATGTTAAGTGTTTGTATAAAACTAGCTAGATTTTGATTACTCCAAATAAATCTCAGATTAAAAGTTTTATATATGCAAAATGAGAAAAGTACCAGGAGAATACACAAATGTCTGTTTATACTTTGTTGTTGTTTTTTAATGTTGACAAAGACTTGAAGCACAGGATTTCTGGAGGTTGATTGAGCAATATAAAAAGTTCTATTCTGGCTGCATGACTTAGTGGTTGAGTGCCGACCTAAGAACTAGGAGGTCATGGTTCGATCCCTAGTCTGGGTATATGTCTGTGTTGCGGGTTCTATCCTTTGTAGGAGTGTGCAGGGGGCAGCCAATCAATGATTCTCTCTCAATATTGAATAAAATATATTGTATTCATCAATGAAAATATATTTTAAAATGTTTCATACACTCTGTCTACCATAAAATAATTATAGCAAAAGAAAGAAAACGTTCTTGCAAAATATTTGCGGTATATGTGTATCAGAGGAAAGGTCTGTCTTCCTTTTACAGAGAAGTCTTTGAGATCAACAACAAAAAACTGTAACTTGAAAATGAACACAGTATTTTTTTGCATATGTATAAGTGACCAATGGACAAATGAGAAAATATTTAGTGTCCCTGGAAAAAAGGGAATAAGGTAAAAGAGTAAAATAATATTTTCTGTCCATCCAGTTTTTGAAGATTGTCCTTATGCTGCTGTTTCAAATTTAGGTTGTTTTTGACATTTGCAATGAGAAATTTGGCCCTGAGCAGCACATTTAAAAATCTGCTAGTATACTAATAAAGGGGGTAATATACTAAATAGACTGGATAGACCAGACATCTTCCAGACATCCTTCTGGATGACCTTTCTGACAGAGCAGGGGCCAGGCGAAACCTTTCAGGCCAGGGTGCCTGTGGCCAGCCTGGGCGAAGCTGCTGGGGGTTCTGGGTGCCTGAGGCCAGCCCACGTGTGAACTGCGCGGGGTCCCAGGTGCCTGTAGCTGGCCAAAGGGAGGAAAGCCTTGGTACCAGGTGCCTGCAGCCAGCTGGAGGAGAAAAGCGAGGTCCCGGGTGTGGGAGACGAGGCAGATGCTGTTTGGAGCAATCCAACAGGCAGTCAGAGCAGGCAGGGTGGCAGGCAAGTGGTTAGGAGCCCCAACATGAGGAGTCATGCAAACCAGAAACCTCAAACAATGACACCTATCCCTGGCATTTATGTTCTCCATGCAGGTTAGAGCTTCAGAAAGACAAATGAAGCTACCTATTCACTTTTATATTAAAGGTCCAAATCAAGATCTAGGGAAAACAGGATGATGTAAAAATCTGAGAGTC
>NW_005876132.1:0-10554 GCF_000147115.1 Myotis lucifugus | reverse complement strand
CTATATATATATATATATATATATATATATATATATATATATATATAAGCCTTTTGTGCACCAGGCCTCTAGTATATGTATAAAAGTCTAATTGACCGTTTGACCATTCGACCAGTTGCTTTTGTGTAATGACCACCAGTGGGCAGATGCTCAATGCACAGGCATGGAAACATGAACAGACTAATGAATCTCAGAAGGAAGGGGGGAGGGGAGTGGGAAGAGATTAACCAAAGATCTTATATGCATACTAGAAGCCTGGTGCATGGACTCATGCACAGTGGGGGGTCCCTCAGCCTGACCTGGGGGGCATCAAGCTGAAAACCTGCAGTCCCGACATCCACCCCGAGGGGGTTCTGGGATTGGTGAAGAGTGCCTTCTAGTTTAAAAATAAACTCTTTCCCCCTTTCCTTTTGGTTGACTCTCTAAAATGGTAATCCAAGGAAGATATAGTGTACATATTTTACATGTATTAAATTATTACAATGAAGAAAGCCAGATGAAATAGATGGATAAAAAGATAGATGGGGGCCGAAACCGGTTTGGCTCAGTGGATAGAGCGTCGGCCTGCGGACTGAAGGGTCCCAGGTTTGATTCCGGTCAAGGGCATGTACCTGGGTTGCGGGCACATCCCCAGTAGGAGATGTGCAGGAGGTGGCTGATCGATGTTTCTCTCTCATCAATGTTTCTAACTCTCTATCTCTCTCCCTTCCTCTCTATAAAAAATCAATAAAATATATATTTTTTTAAAAAAAGATAGATGGGGGGAAAAAATGATGGTCAGAGAGAAAAAGAGGAGAGAGAGATAATAATAAGAAATAACAAAATGTTCTATTATTATCTCATTCATCTGCTTAAGCTTTTCTATCACTATATTGACATAATAAATTAGTCATTTTCTAAATAAGTAAATAAATTAATTATTGCTTATCTTATGTTTTTTTATTTCAAAGTTTGATTAAAAGGCCAATAAGAAAATGTGTACAGAGGTAAAAGCACAGTCTCCAAAGAATAAGAGCAAATAAATACATTCTGGGAACTTCATTATATTTATCTCCATAAATAAGCCTGATTTTTTTTTTTTGGGGGGGGGGGGCAGGGGATTCACTAACATTAATAGCAGTATGTCAGCTACCATAATTATTAACATATCTTGTTAAAGATATTTAGAAAGCTGATGAACTTGTTCATTAAAGTTTTATTTTTCTGAAAAGAGCATCCAGCAAATAATGAGTGAATATATTATAGTGATTATGTACATGGCTCTGGTACAAGATAGCCATAGATTGAATTTCCTTAACCTCTTTGAGCTGGTTTTGTCTTCTCAATAATGGCAATACCATTACCGGGTTGCTCTAAAGATTTGAATAATGTAAGACATTTTTCATTTACCACCTTGCCTTTAGAATAAAGCTCAATCAAAGGTAGATGCTTTTATTTCTTTGGAAAATATTTTATTGTCAAATATATATATCATTTTTATAAGAAAACAGGTAGGTTTTCTTGTGAATCCAATGCTAAGTATGACATTAAAAATTTTACACAGTGCAAAATAGAATGCAGGGAAATATATGGTAAAAACTGTTCATGTTTACTAGTTAGATGTGTAATTTGTCTTCTACTATTAAAGAATAATGAGTTAGCTGGGTTAGTATGTCAAATTTTGCTAATGCAATCACCTGCCAGCCCTAAGAATTCCAGCAACAGAATCAAGGACTTGGAACTTAACAATTTCCTCCTTTGCCTCTCTCAATTTGTCTCCATTTTTTAACACTTGATCAGGTTTTTCCTTGTAGTCGTAGATACGAGCACTCCCAGACACCACAGACACAACTCTTACAGCTGATCCACATGGAAAGAGTTCTTTCTACTAGCTTCAAAATAATGAGGAAATCTATGCTTAATTTGCCTGTCCATGCTGTGTTCTAATCACAACAAACACATTTGTATAGTTTTGATGCAGTGGTTCTCAAACTTCTGGCCCTTTAAATACAGTTCCTCATGTTGTGACCCAACCATAAAATTATTTTCATTGCTACTTCATAACTGTAATTTTGCTACTGTTATGAATCATAATGTAAATATCTGATATGCAGGATGGTCTTAGGCGACCCCTGTGAGTCTTTCGACCGCCAAAGGGGTCGCGACACACAGATTGAGAACCGCTGTAAGGGGTCCATTTATTCAACAATCACTCTGTCCAGGGGAAAGGGGCAATATCCCCTTACACTGGGACTTTATGCTACATGGAGAGAGGCAGAGAACAGAAGCAGGCATTGCTTCCAGAACAAGGGAAGACTCAGAAATTAAAGCAATAATGTCTATACTTAGATTCATTCTCCTTATGTTATGTTTAAATATTAAGCATTATTATGTGGTATATATAAATAAGTTAAATGATTGATAATATGATAACTGATTCCTCTGGAGCAGGTGGAGTGAATAAATTACCACAAACCAGTTTTCACAAGGGGGATATGAATCCCTATTAAATAATGCAAAAATTAGTAAGCCTCTATTTTTTTAATCTTTAACAGAGTATTTAACTGCAGAGGCTTACTGTAATATACATTTCAAAGAATTTGTTTAAAAGTTAGAATATTGAAATTTCAGAAAATCGAGAAGTATTTTCTGTAGAAGCTGTACCATTCTCATTCATGACATTATATTACAATACAAAAGAGTACATGTATGCAGTAGTAGGTGATGGTGTTCTTAGGCAGGACATAAGATTTGCTCATGTTAAAGATATATGTGTTTGCTCTTTGGGCAAGATTGCACATCACATTTTTTGTTTGCAAAGAATAGGAAATTGAAAACAGGACAGTTTCACTTGCTATATCCAGCCAGATTTTAGTAATCTAATCCTCTGTGTAGCAGTATGAATATGTATCTCTTCAATGGTTCAAAAATGTTTGTCCTTTTGTTCAGCACTGGCAAGAGGATAGGTTCTTGGAAACTGGTTCTGTATAGATAAGTGTAAATTATTTTGAATGTAACAATTTTTATTTTTTCTTAATGTTCTATTCAGGGAAGAATTTACGGATCTGTGGTCATATCCAATGATATTATTATTTTACTATATCTGAGACACAGATTTTTTATTTGAACAGACAAGCCCTTTTTTATTAACAATGTATACAATAATATAAATGGAGCCAGAGCCACCATGCCGGAGGAACTGCCTTGCATGTCATGTGAATTTTTGGAATGTTCATTAGAACAGGGCAAAGTAATCTGGACTGGGCCTATGCAATCTTGTTTCTAAGAAAAACAAAAACTGTTTCCAAACTTAACAAAAAAGCAGTTATTTTGAGTACTAGAATGATTACTGGGCTGAAAATTAAACAAAATGTTTAAAATGAATACCACTATGTTATGTTATCTGCACCAATAGAAATGTCTTCATTCTATTGGTGTAATTATTGCCCTTCCGCTTCTCATAAATACCCATTGCCTTCTCTCTCCTCATCGGAATAGCATTTGGGCTTCTGCTTAATCGGTGCATACTGCATAGGGATTCTTAATAATCTTCATAAACACGTGTTGCCTCTCGCTTTGAAAGACCTTTTATTTTTAGTTTAACAATAAGGAAGGCCTTTTTTTCATAAGGGCCCTGAAGATATCACCTGTGCTTATCACTCAATAAATAAAGGGAAATTATCTTTTAAAGGGCATATAGGTCTTAAAGTAACTTACCTAAAACAAAGTCAATAGGCACAACCTCTTAGTTACATCTGCCTTTCATGGGAAATAAATGTGATTCATGGACTTATGTGAGAAAGATAGGCAGGCTGTTTTGTTTTACTGTTTCCTGTTTTGATTTTGTTTTTATCCAGAGCTATTCTATAAGGGAATGTGTTCATAAGTTCTAGAATAATTATGGACATTTTGGCAAGTTAAGTTAGACCTAGAAAGATTGCTGGATTTGGATAGAAAACATTAGTTTTTGGTATGTGTTGAAAGGTAGAGTTGATTGATTAAAAAAATGCACAGAAATAAAAATGAAGAAAATATTCTGATTGAATAATTTCTGGTATTATGAAATAAATTTTGAAAAAGGAACAAAATATAAGTTAGGGTAACTGGGTTCAATGGTGGCAAATGTCATTTCACTGCTATTTTGTCAATTATTCATTATTCATGTTTCTCCTTTTAAAAGAAATTGTTTCATTTACATTTTAATGAGAAAAAAATTAAGACTCATTACTTTATCTCAGAAGATGGCACATTATATGATATAAAGTAATTTATGTATATTATAACATGTACTATAGTATATTATATGTAATATGTTATATAAATATATAATACATAAATATAATAAATATAATATAATATTAATGTATTAGAAATATTATTATTGAACATGTAGTTTGGTACTGCTTTCCCCTCTGTTTTTAAAGTAATCATGCAAAGAGACTTTTGGTTCTGTATGTCTAAAACACTGACCCTTTATAAAATGTACTAGAGGCCCAGTGCACAAAATTCATGCACAGGTAGGGTCCGTAGGCCTGGCCGGCAATCAGAGCCCATCAGGGCCTTCCAGCTGCCAGCTAGGGCCTTCCTTTGTTCTGTGACACCCTCTGGTTGTCAGTACATGTCATAGTGAGCAGTTGAACTCCCGATAAGTCAAACTCCCGAGGGGACAATTTGCATATTAGCCTTTTATTATATAGGATTTCTGAAATATCATAATGTTTTGACTGATTTCAGCCATATATCTGCAGTAAGTATTACCTGGATATTTTTAATGTCTTTTATTTGTCTTTAATGATCTCCAATTTGATCAAAATGTATTTATATATGATTTTTTTTCTTTTTAAAGAAATAAATGATCATTTCTTAAATGTGAGGGTTGTGTCTTTCATCATTCTAGAAATTTTTCAGATGAAATTTCTTCCAATATTTTCTCTCTGCAATCACTTTACATTTAGATATGTATTATCTTTTCTCATTTTATTCTCCAAAATTTCTTAAATATTTTTTATTTTATATTCCTTATATTGTATTCTCTGTATTTTCTTCAGATGGTTCATCCATGCAACTACTTCTTTCTTTAATTGTCTCTATTCTTCTATTTAACTCATATACTTTTTTGCATTATTAAAATTTTTTAAATCTCTACTAGTTGGTGTTTAGTGCCTCCCAAATTTGCATATATATATAAATATATATATATGTATATATACATATATATATTTATATTTATAGTTTCCTCTCTTCAGAAAAAAATTGTTATATTCTAACAACTTAAGCTTTTTAAGTTTTCTTATTTGTATATGTATTAGTTTCCTATTACTTAACAGATTATCACAATAATTTGTGATAACTAGTACAACAGTTATCTTAGTGAATTGAAACTACACATATTTGTTTTCATATAGATGTGAAAGTCAGAAGTTACAAATGAGTTCTTAAAGGGCTAAAATCAAGATGTCCTCAGGGCTGGTAGCTCCAGAGTAGGATCTGTTCCTTGACTCTTCCATTTCTTTTCTTTTTTTTAAATAAATATATTTTTATTGATTTCAGAGAGGAAGGGAGAGGGAGAGAGAGATAGAAACCTCAATGATGAGAGAGAATCATTGATTGGCTACTTCCTGTATGCCCCACACTGAGGATCAAGCCCACAACTTGGGATGTGCCCTGATCAGGAATCCAACTGTGACCTCCTGGTTCATAGGTCCATGCTGAACCATTGAGCCACGCTGGCTGGGTGACTCTTCTACTTCTTAAAGGCTGCTGGCATCCCTTTATTCTTTGGCTTAGAGCTGCATTACTTCAGTCCCTGCTTCTTGTCATCACATTACTTCCTCCCTGTCTATACATCTCCTCATCATATAAGGATATAGTGATTACAGGAGAATTCAGCATAATGTCCCCATATTAAAATCTTTAACTTAAGTCACATCTTTTAAGCCCCTTTTACCATGCTCCAGGCTCCAGGGATTTAGATGGCAACATAGTTGGGGGCCAGCCTACCATAATGTGCAATGATTCTAATATAGAATTTTTATGTATCTAGTCTTTAAGTTTCCTGATGAATATCATTCATGGAGTCATGTTTCTTGTAATATTTAATTTAATTTAATTTGGGTTCTTCTTCTTCTTCTTCTCCTTCTTCTCCTTCTTCTTCTTCCTCTTCTTCCTCTTCTTTCTCTTCTTCCTCTCCTTCTTCTCCTTCTTCTCCTTCTTCTCCTTCTTCTTCTTCTTCTTCTTCTTCTTCTTCTTCTTCTTCTTCTTCTTCTTCTTCTTCTTCTTCTTCTTCTTCTTCTCTCTCTGTGGCATTTCTACGATACCTGAGTCTAGGATCAATTCCCTACAGTGGATGATTTTTCTTTTTCTGCTGAGACCTGAAGGAAATACAAATCCAGCCTACTTTAAATTAATTTTCTTTGTATTTTTTTAACCAGACAAGTAGTACAAATTTATTTCCCATACCTAGCCAGTTGTCATAAAATCTCATGGGAAGTAATTTCTATTTATTTCCACCTAGAGCCTGAAACGGGAGAAATACATTTTTCTTACTTTCTGTCTTCAAAGTTATTTTTTAGTTAACTGTTTTTCTTATAGAGTAGGTCTTTATCCATTCCTAACTTTATTTGTGGTGGATTCCTATATAGTTCCATAACCTGCACAGTAGAGGTTCACAGACTCCCAACAGACCACCTCAGAAGTATACGGATTCCAGACCTACCACAGCCTCAGCAATCACTTACGTTCTTAGCTTTTTCTTACCATTTGTTTTGACCTCAAAGAAACCTCATTTATCTATGGCATATACTGCCACTTTTTTAAGAAATATTATTTTTATTTTGTCTAGCAACTTTAGATATTTTGTAACCATTGGTTCATATTAAAATAAGTATGCCTTAGTTTTTGTAAATATTAATTTATTTAATAGTTTGAAAATGAAATTTTTGTCAGATGGTAATTTAATTGTACTTCAGAGTTATTTTAAATAATTAGAGCTTACAAAATAGGTTATAGCAATTCACTTTCATGTCCTAAGTCTTATTGTAGCAATTACTACTTATTGAAAGTTTGTCAGTATGCACTTAATAATTATTGATAGTTATCCTTTTTGAAGTAATATACTACATGCTTTCAGGATACAGTTTTCTCCTTGGTCTTTTGAAGTTAAAAAGAGTTCAAAGTAGCTTTTAGATTAAACAATTAGGATGGCAATATTCTGTAGCACAATGCTAGGCATGGTGTTGATAAAGAAAGAAGCTATATGGGGGGGTGGTAAAGAAGGGTTACAGTTGTTAATATGGAAAACAATATAAAAATTAATAAATAATAATACAAGAATAAACTATGTGTTTCACGTACTCACAACTGTACTAGTAAACCGACTTTTGCCCCACCCTGTAAATTCCTTTCTCAAACCTAAATGCTAATTATTAGTATGATTCCTATTCTTCAAAAAAGAATTTTCTATACAATTTCTAATTCTAAAAATGTCTAGTAAAATGCTAAACTTCATTAAATGAACTTTATTAGTTGTGTTCTCATTCATTCATATTATTTTCAATATAAATAAACAAAGTACCTCCATTATTTTTCTGTGTTACAAAACATACCTCATATTAATAAAATCAACTTCATATTCATTAATTAGTAAATATCCATGAGTTTTCTTATATTTCATATTTAGTGGTGGTTTTTTTAAAATTATGCTCAAAATGAATAAGCTAAAAAGATATGAACTGACCCTTGGATAAATGACTGAGTCTAGGGTAGGTAAGGAAAACATAAAATGATCCTGGAGCATCTTGCCATGTCAGAAATAGAAAATGCTACCAATTTATCATGCCGCACACCATAAATGTCTACAACTTTTGTCAATTATACCTCAAAGCACTGTCAGAAATTCCATAAAAAATATTCTGCCTAATTTAATATTTACCCACATCTTTTGATCAGACCTCACTGACAGCAAAATGTAAACCCCCCCCAAATTTACTCATTCTGTTTTTAAATGAAATCTAAATAAATTGTATTTTTAAAATAAAAATAAATTTTATATTAATTGGCAAAAAAATACAATTTTAATTTCAAATGTAATAATAATAAAAAATGGTCTACTTCCTGTGTATTTAGAATTACATTTTCCTGGAAATTTAGAAAAATAATTAATTTAATATATTTTCATTCATAATCACAAAGACCAGTATTAAATTTATTAGCATTTTCAACATGGAGTCTCTACTATAATACATAAGTGATATGCTATTCTTGTCACTGACATTGAAGCAAATGGAATTTTAATATTTATATACTATAAACCTGAGGAAGAACCAGTATGAATTAATATCTGTGACAAAAGAGCAATATTCTTCTTGTATATCAAAGCAAACTGTGTATTGTGAATTTCCATACAATATACCAATAATCACATTTTAAATAAAAAACAGAGAGTAACCATTTTGTATTTTTTATGTTACTACTCATTTTAGTAAAAGGCTTTTCATTATTTTGTTTTCACAAGTAATTTTAATTTGTCCACAACAATGTGTCTATAAATTGAGCAAAGATTTCTTTCAGGATCTATAATCTACAAAGTTTATAAAAGTTTGAGGTAAAGAGCATGGCAGCACTTGTCTGATAGATCTTAAGCTGTAATTTCAACAATGTGACTTAATGTAAGATTACAGAATTAAATAATTCTATGAAAATTATATGATCCAGCATTTATTGTTTTATTTTTCTGCATTTGGTTTTCTACATATATTAACCTAAATATCTTTTTAAATATTTTTTGCTAGGAATTCAATATGACATTATTATTTTTTAAATAGATTTATTGATTTAAGAGAGAAAGGGAAAAGAGAGAGAGAGAGAGAGAGAGAGAGAGAGAGAGAGAGAGAAGCATCAATTATGAGAGACAATCATTGATCAACTGCCTCCTGCACACCCCACCACTCTGGGGATAGAGACCACAACGCAGGCATGTGCCCTGACTGGGAATCAAACCATGACCTTCTGTTTCATAAATCAACCCTCAGCCACTAAGCCATGCCAGCAAGGCTAAGACATTATTTTTATAACATATAGTTTAACCTAGCAGAACTAGTCTTACAAAAGTTTTAAACAGTTCACATACATATGGTTAACACATTACTTTCATATCTACTCATGTACCATACTATTCTGAGGCTGTACATAAGTGTGCTCATGTAAGTCTGTGTTTATATGTCCCCATACAAAGGAAATAGTATCCTTTTATTACTTAATTTTCTAAAATTCCTTGTTCACAAGATAATAATATAAGCCATCTTACATTTATTGATCAGAACAAATCATGTTATAGTAAAATCATGTGTGTGCCTTTGTATATGCAAGTATATATATGTTTGTGTGCATGTGTGGTTTTGTGTGCACATATCGATATCCCATAGGTGCATAAGGTATATGATTTGGCCAAACAGGATCATGTAAAGAAAGTTTAACTTACAATACTAAAATAATCAAAATTGAAAGTAATCTCTTATTCTTTAAGTTATCCAGTATCAAAAATAAATCTTTCAGCCCTATCTGGTTTGGCTCAGTGGATAGAGCATTGGCCTACAGACTGAAGGGTCCCAGGTTCAATTCCGATCAAGGGCACATGCCTGGGTTGTGGGCTCTATCCCCAGTAGGGGGTGTGCAGGAGGTAGCTGATGATTCTCTCTCATCATTGATGTTTGTATCTCTCTCTCCCTTCTTCTCTGAAATCAATAAAAATCTATTTTAAAAATAAATAAATAAATAAATAAATAAATATCTCACATTCTCAATGCTCAATGCATTTTTGTTCAAAAGACTTAGGAACTCTAATTTCTGTGTTAAGTATTCTTAATACTTATAAGTTTAAAATATCAAACAAAGTCAAGGGGTAAAGAAAATTTTTTAGTGTGATAGATCAATGATCTAGCCCCAGAAATACCTTTAACATTTCCATTGAAGCTGTTTCAGTGTTGTTCTTCCCAGATTCTGCTTCATTCCTCATTTGTAAAAACAAACATTTGTTTTGAAGACATAACTGCCAATTTAGCCGAAATAAGACAAATGAGATAATGAGATCAGTGTCAGTTTCTAGTTGACAAACTCTGCAGAATGCCGGACTCCAAGTAAAGAGCTTTCCTTTTCTGCCAAAAGGTCTATATGCTAATACTAACTAATTTGCCAACTTTGGCCCTACATTATTTGACAATAGCTGAACATCCCAATTCCTTACAGTTGTGACATTAATTTGGATGTAAAATGTAGCTTGATATAGTAATCTATCCAACCTTTTAACCCAGCAAGGAATCACACAGATGCTTACTTTGTACTGAAAAGGCTTAGAAAAGCATATATATATTTAAATATCAGAAAATATTAACATTTAGAAGGAAATAGTATGGACACCATAACTTTCACTTTCACTTGCTTATATCATTGTTAGAGCAAAAGAGGTGAAATAATGTTATTTTCTATAATATTTTAAGGTCATTCAGAATATTTAGAGTATTACATATATATATTTCTTTGGAACTTTCCATAGAGTTTCAAAATAATCACAGGTATTAA
>NW_005876131.1:0-10557 GCF_000147115.1 Myotis lucifugus | reverse complement strand
GTGAAACAGTTTTGACTTTACGGGCTCCATGAAAGATCTTGGGGACTCTGGAGATGTCTCGTTAATAACTGCGGACTTAAGATCATCCTGATACAGATGTGGGGAGGCCTCATGCCACCTTCTGCTTTTTTGAAAAGTTTAAAGAAAAGGCATTTCAAATTTATGCTACATTTTTTAAAAAGCGAGATAATCTTATCTGAAACCCATGGCCTTACAACAGTTTTTAAAAACTTATTTATTTTTAGCCAAAATTACAAGTTTAAAAGTTGCTATTTCAACTTTTCTAGACTGGCATTTAGTAATTGTCTTTTTGTGTGTGTGTGTCTAAATGCCTAACATTTGTAAGAGCCCTAACAACCAAATCACAGGAAACTAAATTCATCCCTCTTCCTTAGTGAAGAGTAACTGTTTTATCTCACAAAATTGATTGTCCAGAAACAAGTCTTATATCATGTCTTAAAGCATTCTATATGTAGTAATAACAACTGTATAAACCAGTCCAACTCCTGTTTTAGTTGTTAGTATTTCTTCCCTGAACTCAGACGAAAGGATGCTTTATTTTAAAAGGTTTATTTAAGTGTAATTGTTTTCATCTATCTCATTTTTAAAGAAGACTTTTTATGCAATCAAAGATGATCATCTGAGTCCTGGGTTATTTTAAGAGCTGATTTCCTAAAATGTTTATGCGATATATTTGTTAAGTCCAAGTATTTTTTCTAATTATAGTACAGGTAGCAATTAAAAGTAATGAAAATGATCTTAATAACTTATCTAATGGGCCATGGTTAAAATTCAGTTTTTAGACTGTAGCTTATGTGTCATTTATAGAGTGATTCTTAAGAACAGGTGATGTTGCAGATGAAAAGCAAAACGTTATGGGTTAGAAGCCAGAGGAAATTTTTATGAAAAACAAACTGAGGTCATTAGGTACTCAATAGGGATGAAAAGTTTAAGCTAACAAACAAGAGCTTTGGAGGAGATAAACATTGAACACTGAGTATCAAGAAAGGGGAGTTTACATTTACAGAAAAGTAGAGAATAGTATAACAAACAACTATATGCCACTTACATTTAATAATTATTCATCTTTTATTTTATTTGTTTTGTCTTTTTTTTGTGAAGATACTTTAAACTAAAAGACATCATGACATTTTACTTCTAAATAAGGTCATGTTGTTATGAGAATGTCCAAAGTGATGGAAGAGTTTATCTGAGCCAAACGGAGGACATGCCTAGAAGTAAGATCTCAAGAGATTGAGAAAATGCTCCCAAGAATGACAGTTTTGCAGTTCTTTTTATGTATTTGGAATCAAAGGAGGGAATTTAAGGAGATCACATAAAATCTGTTGGTGGTAGGTAAAGGAGATGGGAGAAAGCAAGTTCGAGAAATCTCCCAGGTTGGATAAAAAATGGAGGGATATATACTCCCTTTACATTGGTGGGTACAGGATAGTTAACATTTTAACAGTTACAGTAAGTAGATGGTGTTCAGGCACCAAGATCGTGTGCTCCCTTGAGGGTGGCTATACCTTTGAGGAGTCTGGAAAAGAGAATTACTCTGGCATTTCAAAGATGTGTTAACCTAAATGCACAAGTAGGATGGACAAGGCTTCAGGCAAAGATAAACCTTTTACTAAGGAAGTTATAGGCCTGGTGCTTATCTACTTACCATGACCTGCCCAAAAAGAAATTTATGATCAGCTCACCTTGGGAGGTTACTCTCAGTCACTGTGTTTGTCAGATCTATGACATAATCCCTTTTTTGTTTATAATAATTTGCAGCTCTAAAAGAAAAAACTTACAAGTATACATTTTACTGTGATGTGTTAATCTGAAGACAACTAGGGACATGGCCGAGGGTCTTTGTTTTGCAAACTGAGGTGTGCAAGCTATAAGCTCCTGCAAAATAGGTTGGGATGATGAAAGGGATTTTATAAAATTGTTTAGAGGACTTAGAGGAGGAAGAACAGTGAGCGAAGGACAAGAACTTGGGGAGGGAGACAGAGATATTAAATGGGCACATTTGATTAAGCTTTGCTATTTGGTATGTGATTTAACCATTTTCTCTCCCTACAATATCTTAATTTAAACTTGCATTATTCATTTATGCTTTATAAATTGGAATATTTTTTTCAACTTGTCCCTGACCTTGGGGTGTGTAGAGTGGAAACGGAGCCTACATAAATGTGTCCATTGGAGCTGCACGGCTAACATTGAATGTATCTAGGAATTCATACTTGGAAGAGTTTCAGCCAGTTGGTGACAGAATGCCCTATTGGAATTATTCCCCCGCCCCCCTGTTTTTGCATTGAAGTAATATATGTAATTAATCTATGCAATGTCTTCTTATGTTTAGGTCTCGGATGTGGCTTATTATACACTGCAACAGTGACCATTACGTGCCAGTATTTTGACAGCCGCCGAGGCCTTGCACTTGGCCTGATTTCAACAGGTACATTTTCAAAATCAGTACAGTATTGCCCCTATTCAGCCTTCTAATCAAAGTTAAAAGTTGGCAAACAGATATGTGTAACTACTCCCAGCTATCACTCAGGTAGCACCTTTTTTTTTGTTCTATTCCTACAAGGAAATTTTTATTTTCCACTGTAAATGTGGCATAGCGTTCAGAAAAGCCTAAGATAGACATATGAAAAACCGTTTATTTCAAAGGTGTGTTAACCTAGAGGCACTGCAACACTGGACAGGGCTTGCTTCAGGCAAAAATAAATCTTTTACTAAACAGTTATAGGCCTAGGGAATGACAACCCAGCCCAGTTAGGAATTTATGATGGATGAGATCACCCTGTGAGCTTACTTTCCATAGAACCCTTTTTCTTTGTCCACAAATATCATATCGGAAAGAAAGCTTATGGGCCCAGTAAATTGAGAGTCACGTGCTGGTGAGAACCTTGCTGAAGGAAGTGGACAGCATGTATATAAAGCACCTTATCCCTGAGAAAGACAGGAGAAAAGGAAGGGAAATGGCAACACCGTCAGAAAGACAGATGCTGATAGCTCTCGCCCTCCATTTATTGTGAAACCTACAATTCCCACACACAAAAAAGTGGGAAAGACTGATTTATGAATATAGCTCACTGACCTATGTGCGCAGCCAAAGACAGGCTATTTACTCTTGCTGTTCCTTTAATAATCAAGAGATGATCACTGCGGGGGTGGAGAATATAAACATAAAAGTTTCTGGCCTCTGATATTTTAAAGTGGTGCTTTATTTTTCAGTTGGATTTTTTTTCCTAGGCTGTTTAGGGAATTTATCAAAGTTTCTGTAGCCAAATGTCTTATGAGTTTGGTTAGGAGATAAAGCTGCCAAGTTTACTAAAAGCTGTACGTTACGTACGCTCCTTGTTAGTGAGTGCGTGTTCTTGGGAAGCCAGGCTTTCAGATACGCTGAAGAACTTTAGTAGTAGATCTGACCACAGGATCCAAATTAGTGTTTTGTTCCTGAGGCCAACCCAGGGGCAGCAAAGTGATTCCAGATGGAATTATATCTAGCTGGATATTTACTCAAGGTGGTTTAAAGAAGCATTGGCAGGTGAGAAATGGGAATCATAGTGTAGGGGGGAGACATGGCCAGAATCAGAGGACATGGCTAAGATAGAAATGGGAACAGAAATAGAAAAAACAAGATGGAGAATCCAGAACGGTTGAAATGCAGTTTCAAGAACCCGACAGGATCTCCCAAAAGTGTGGGGAGTGTGATAATAGGCATGGCAGCTTAAAGGACAATAGGTCTTACCTATCTTATATATTTTTTGTAGAGGCACTATAATGATGCAACAGGCACAAGCCCTGGAGTCAGACCTGGTGTTGAATCCTGCCTGTATCACATCCCCTAGCTCTCTGTTGATGGACAAGTTAGTTAATGGTTCTGTTAACTATTAAGCCTCAGTTTTCTGAACTGTAAAGTGGGAATAAAAGAGTCCCATCAGGTTATTGGGAATATTAAAAGAGTTATTGTGTAAGACACATGGCAAGGGCTCTATAAGTATTAGCCATTATAATTATGACCTAGATTTCCCTGAATCTCCAAATTTATTTGTGCTGAAGATGTTGAAAATTGTTTATTGAGAGAGCTGCTCCTGCTTTTCACTCAGTCTAGGGAGGAGGGCATAAGGACTTGAGCCAGAAATGGAACTACTATGGACAGTCAAGACTTGGCAGAATTAAGGAGTTTACAGTGTCAGCTCACAGGGAGCTAGGTGAGGCAAAATTAGGGAGAAGCATGAATCTACTGTCTTAGTCTGTTCAAGTTTCTATAAGAAAGTACCATAGAGTGGACGGCTTATAAACAATAGAAATGTATTTTTTATAGTTCTGGAGGCTGGGAAATCCAAGAACAAGGCACCAGAAAATTCAGTGTTTGGTGAGGGTCCATCTTCTGGTTCACAGAGGTCATCATTTCATTATGTCCTCAGATGGCCGAAGGGGAGAGGGAGCTCTTGGGGTCTCTTTTATAAGGGCACTAACCCCATTCATGAGGGCCTCGCCATCATGACCTAATCACCTCCCATAGGTCCCACCTCCTAATATCATCACCTGGGGGGCTAGGTTTCAGCATATGAATTTTGGGGAACACAGACACTCAGTCTATAGCATCCACCTTCAGTGAAAGAGATGACAAGCAAAATATAACTCACAGTAGAACATTTTTAAATTGAACAGAAGTTAATAGTGAAAATCCTTGCAATATGGGACCTAGTTGAAAGGAGCCTAGGCATTAAATGAAGGTTTTGGGAACTCGGGCTTGCTCCGTGGTGAACAGGGGTTGGTAAACTAATGCCCATGGCCCAAGTCTGGTGTACTGCCTGTATTTGGACAGCTCACAAGCTAAGAATGATTTTTTCTTTTTAGTGTAGATTTTAAAAATCATAAGAAGATATTTTTATGGCAGGGGAAAATGATGTGAAATTCAAATTTCAGTGCTCATAAATAAAGTTGTATTGGAGCACAACCATGCTCATTCCTTTACAAACCTTCTCTGGCCCCTTTCTTGCTTCAGGGGCAGAGTGGAGCATTTACGACAGAGATTGTATGGCCCTCTATGGCTTAAACATGTATTCTCTGGACCTTTATAGAAAAAGATTATTGGTCCCTGGTGTTAAAAGTTAATCAAAGCATGAGTGTCTCTCTTACTGTTTCAGTATCTGAACATCAATTACTATTTTCCCTCTTTGTGATAATATATAACTTAGACATGCATGGAAGCATAATTCATCCTTTATTTCACTTCACCATTTACACTGAGGATTTTTAAATTAGGGTTTTCTTTTTGAAAATTAAAAATTATAGCCCTAGCCGGTTTGGCTCAGTGGATAGAGCGTTGGCCTGCAGACTAAAGGGTCGCAGGTTCGATTCTGGCCAAGGGCATATGCCTGGGTTGCAGGCTTGATCCCCAGTAGGGGACATACAGGAGGCAGCCTATCAATGATTCTCTCTCATCATTGATGTTTCTATCTATCTCTCTCTTTTCCTTCATCTCTAAAATCAATAAAAGTATATATTTTAAAAAAATTAAAAATTATAGTTTTCAGTTTACACAGTTCCACAAGAAAGCTCTGAATTACACCTTATTGCCCTGAAAGGATTCCTGCATCTTTCTAAGCTTTGGCTGCATTCTTGTGAGATGTAGGTTGGGGAAACTACTGTCTAGTGTGTAATTTGATTGTGCTGTCCTATCATATACTTAGCACATCATATGTATTCTATATATTTTGGTTGAATTAATTTAAATGTCTTTCTTATATTTCATGATGTTGAGGGCTAAACTTAGTTGGTGAGCAATGGAGAAGTTGCTTATTTTTTCAATTTAAGCTCAAAATATAGAACTTGCAGAATGCCAAGAGTATTTGTAGGTATCTAATGTTAGGGCACTTTGTTAGGATCTATACAGAGATATGGTATTAGGCAAAAATGTGAATTAACAGTGAATGGAGGTTACTGCAGTACAGAAGTACATGAAATAGTGCTATTTTCTATTCTTTCGGTTTGTTTTCTGAAGTGCTTTTAACTTTGGGAGTATGTGTCACTTTTAAAAAGATAAGGGAAAGATTAAATTTGTCTACTTATTATTTTTCAATAGTCAGCAAAGAAGATACTATCTTACTACCCACAAAATGATATTATTGTAGCTGCCATTACATCAATATGAGCTACTAACATTTTAATGCAAAGAATTTTTAGGGAGGGTATTAAAAAGTTAACTTCTAAAATGTTAGAGAGGGACAACTATGGTCCCAAAGAAAATGCTTCTTTACAAGAGGGTCATTTGGTTATTTATAAGAATTTTTGATAAGATGGGTTTTTGCTGCAAGCATGGCATCCTGTTGGGGTTACGAAGTAATTTGGTATAGATCCACCTATTTACCCATTTTTAAACAGTTCTGTTTATTACTCTCCTGCTTTTTTAGGTGACACTTTTCAATGATGCTTAAATTTTAAAATACTCAATTTTTTAAAAAGTTGAAATCAGAACACCGCTAATTAATTCGGCTGTTGTAACATGAGGTTCCAGTATGTTTAGTGTGATCTATGCTTTAAAAAAGAACACCCAGAAAATCCAGGAAAATTTACTAGGCATACTTTGTGATTTCAATACCCTATCAAATTCCACTTTACTCTTTTCATGGTTTAGTAATGTGAATCATTATATTCTGGTGATTTAGCAGTGGATTTGAACTATCACACCATGACAAATATCCCATAAAAATTAAAATACATTCTTCAGCTCAAAAAATAAAATTTGAATATTTACTTGTTAAAAGGGAATAAATATATAGCACAGAGCCTGGCACATAATAAGTGCAAAAAAAGTAGTTGCTTAAGGTATTTGGTACGAATATGGGCTCCAGGAGTCAGAATGATTGAGTGTGCCTCCTACTTATGCCATTTACAGCTCGGTGACCTGCGGCAAATTTCTCAACCTTTCTAGCCCTCAGTCACCTCAGGTACAGGTTGGGAATAATAATAGGACCTACACAATGTGATTATTATCAGGATTAAACAAGATCATGCAATGTGCAGTGTTGAACACTGTCTGAACTACAAATGCAATTTCTTAAAATAAATATTCTGTCAGTATTACTATTATTGTTGCTATCATTACCTTTCATATCCTTGCTGTGATTTTCCATATGATGGCACGCCCGAGTGCCAGTGGAAAAAAAAATGGCACTGCGGTACCGATAACACTTGTCCCGAGAGCCCCACGTTATAAGAGATTAAGATTGAACAGTTCCGTTTCCTTTTCAGGTTCAAGTGTTGGACTTTTTATATATGCTGCTCTGCAGAAGCTGCTGATTGAGTTCTATGGACTGGACGGGTGCCTGCTGATTGTGGGTGCTTTAGCTTTAAATATATTACCCTGCGGCAGTCTGATGAGACCCCTCCGGTCCTCCGATTGCCCTTTGCCTGAGAAAACAGCTCTGGAAAATGTACCAGACAGATACTCCATTTACAACGAAAAAGAAAAGAACCTAGAAGAAAGCATAAACATCCTTGAAAAGAGCTACGGAGGCGAGGAGACCTGCAGGAGCACGCTGGCCAATGGCGACCTGAAGCAGGACAGTCTCCTTCATCAGAACCCAGCAACCACGGCACACACAAAAGAGACGGAAACCTACAAAAAGAAAGTGGCAGAACAGACATATTTTTGCAAACAGCTTGCCAAGCGGAAGTGGCAGTTATATAAAAACTACTGTGGAGAAACTGTGGCTCTTTTTAAAAACAAAGTGTTTTCGGCACTCTTCATCGCTATCTTTCTTTTCGACGTCGGAGGGTTTCCACCTTCATTACTTATGGAAGATGTAGCAAGGAGTTCAAATGTGAAAGAAGAAGAGTTTATCGTGCCTCTTATTTCCATTATTGGCATTATGACAGCAGTTGGCAAACTCCTGTTAGGGATACTGGCTGACTTCAAGTGGATTAATACCTTATATCTTTACATAGCTACCTTAATACTCATGGGCCTGGCCTTGTGTGCAATTCCATTTGCCAAAAGTTATGTCATGTTGGCCATACTTTCTGGGATCCTAGGGTTTCTTACTGGTAATTGGTCCATCTTCCCGTATGTGACCACAAAGACTGTGGGGATTGAGAAATTAGCCCACGCCTATGGGATATTAATGTTCTTTGCTGGACTTGGAAATAGCCTTGGACCACCAATTGTTGGTAAGATATTTATCTTAAAGTCACCCATTTTCCTGTTCTCCTTTGTGACTTCCCAGGATATAGAATTTTGGATTGTAATAATAGCACAGATTTGCCCAAAAAAATCTGCATGGGAAGTGTCATGATAATGATTTATTCAAAATCACTCTGCTGCCCCAGCCGGTTTGGTTCAGTGGATAGAGCATCGGCCTGCGGAATGGAGGGTCCCGGGTTCGATTCCCATCAAGGGCACGTACCTCCATTGCAGGCTCAATCCCTGGTACAGTGCTTGTGGGAGGCAACCAATCGATGTGTTTCTCTCACACCGATATCTCTCCTTTCCACTCGCTCTAAAAAACAATGGAAAAATATCTTCCGACGAGGATTAACCACAAAAAAAAAATCACTTTGCTATAGTTGCAAAGCCAATGTTCTTGCTCAGGGATTTGTGTTTATTCTTTATTTGGGAGGAAACCAAAATGCCTGTTTATTCTTGTCCAAATTTTGAGAAATTCTCCTTTTCTAATTCCCAGCAGGCCATCTACTTTGAGAGTAGGTGGAATATATATTCTAATACTAACTGTGTAAAATTGATGAAGTTAGAGTATGGGTTTCATATTCATACTATTTATATCAAACTCACTTTTTTCTTCCTCTCTCTCCAGGTTGGTTTTATGACTGGACCCAGACCTATGACATTGCATTTTTTTTCAGTGGCTTCTGCGTCCTGCTGGGAGGATTTATTCTGCTGCTGGCATCCTTGTCCCCCTGGGAGACACGCAAAAAGCAACTCCCCAAGCCAGCTCCAGCAGCCTTTGTGTACAAAGTTGCCTCTAATGTTTAGAGCAATATTGGAAGGAAGTATGAGACTGTTTTTTCAGAGAAAAATTACACGGTGGCTGATGCTGACTGATTTTTTTAAACATATCCTATTCTCTATGCAGTCTCTATCTCCTGAATTTTTTCCCCCCTCATTTCTCTTTTCTCAAGAAGCGGGACTATTCTGTATTGCTATGATTCACGAGTTCTTGACATTGTAAAAATTTTGGCCGGCCTCAGAGGACTTTCTGTGTGTAGAGAAATAATTTCTCTGCAGACTCCATTCGTTCCATTGCAAGGCACCCAGAAGGGGCTCTTCTGTTTTAGACCTGCAGGCGGCATGATGAGATATGTGTGCTTGCCGCTATGGACTCTTCTCTACATTAGATGAGCTAGTGAATAGAAGACTTTGAGCCAGTCAAGAAATGAAAGTAGTTACTAAGACAGGATTAAGTATTGCAGTGGAGCAAGCTGATCATTTTTTTTTTTAAAAAAAGACATTATAAATTACAGTCACCGGTTCTAATCATTCTGTTCTATTTACCTTGATGAAGCACCCATCAAGCATAAGGTGTTTGCTGAGATGCAGGCGATCTCCAAACGGAGGAGTAGTCACTATAGCCTTTCTTCACGGTTGGCCGCTATAACCTCTCTTACTTTTGTCTGTCAGCATCCATTCAGCTGATGTTTCCCAGGAAGTGCTGATTTTACCTATTTCCAAATTGGAAATGCATATTTAAACCATTCCGTTCTGGCAAATGGGAAACATCCATTTGCTTCGGGCACAGTGAGGACGAATTGCAAGTCCTTGCATATCTTCTCGGTTTATTTGCTATTATCAGATTTTACCACTATCACATTTAATTCAAGGGCAGAACTAAAAAGTGTGTTTGTGTGTGTGAGTGTGTGAGTGTGTGAATGTGTGTGTGTGTGTGTGTGTGTGTGTGTGTGTGTGATGTTCTAAGTCTGTGTGGGACATGGGAAGGGGAAAAGGCAATAAGAAGTTGATACCCTGATTCAACTTCATTCATTCTTAAGAAAAATGTTCTGGAAGAAAATAAATGTTTAATGCATTGACATTTTTCTAAATAAATGTTTTTAAAACTTTTGTATGCATCCAATTCTTCTACAGGTCCTTTCAAAAAAAATACCACTCTGAGAGATTTTAATTCTGTAGGTCTAGGCTGTGGGCCAAGGATCTATATCTTTAATGTGATTCTGATAACACAGCCGGGGTTGAGAATGACTGTTGTAAAACTGGCAACACAGAAACATTTATTCTCTCAACTAAAACAAACAAACAAACAAACAAACAAGAAACCATTGAGGTGATGAGTTTTTATAAATAGCCAAGTGTGATTCTTTAAATAGGAGGCACTCTTCCCATTGTGCCAAATTTGTTTTTGTTTTTTTCATTTCTTTTGAAATACATATGTAAGATTATTTCATACTTCTATGTTGCCTTTCTTCTAAGGCACCTGAAGCACTTTATAAGCATGAATCCCCACAACACCTCATTGAGGTGGGTAAATAGTGCTTTTCTATGCAGTAAACCTGGGGTATGGGGAGTTTCAT
>NW_005876130.1:0-10561 GCF_000147115.1 Myotis lucifugus | reverse complement strand
AGGACAGGCTGCATGTGCCACTTTGGCATGTGGATTATCTCACATTGAAGACAATCAGGGCCCAGCACACTCAGGAAGAGCTTTGGACCTCCTTCTTAACTGCCTAGAAGAACCTAGCTGGGGGCCTGCACCAGGAAGAAAGCTATTAACAAGAGAGAGCTTTTTATATCAGAAAGACTTATTTGAAAAACATCTGTTTACCAAACATTTGCTCTTTTAATCTTCCTGGCTTTGTCTTCCTCCCCTTTGAAGTCCTAGACCCCATCCCCTTTTCCTTAGATCAGGCTGGTATATAAGCCTCAATTGCCTAAGTGCCTGGGAGTCTCATGCCTTTGTGGGGCTCCCATACACACATTTGTGGTTTTTATCTCCTGTTTATATGTCTTGTGTCAATTTAATTCATAAGCCAGCCTGAGAACCCAGAAGGAAAGAAGAAACACAGATGTGGTGGCTGGAGTGCCATCTTAGACTATGAGGTCCATGTCTGGAAATGAAGGATGAAGAAGTTATGAAGAGTCTGAGTGTCTAAGGTGTTTGTACACCTTCTTTGTTGGCTTTGTAGCACTACAGAGGATTTAGTAGGCTGCCTTGCCCACCCTGAAATCATGAAAAATCTAGACTAACATAGGAGGGGGAACTAAACTTCTAACTCAATAAAACCATTGTATTTTGAATTTTCTGTTACAGCTGAAACTAATATTAATACTTTAAAGGGGTTTTGTTTTAAAAATTGTTTTATTTAAGAAAGTTCTGTTATTAAGTAATTAATACTTTAAAACTTTATAGTGGTTTTGTTTTTCATTTGCATGCCCCAGTTTGTCAAGCATGGTTAAATTTGGCATGCCATAAATACACATGGGCTTTTTCAAATTATAGTATAAAAGACCACTTTAAAGACATTATGGAGTGTCTAGGAATGATGTTGAAATACATGCATTTTAAAGGCTGATTTGTTTAAAATATGACACAAATATAATTCTGTGGAGTAGTTTAATGAAATTGTACATGCTTGACAATGGTTCCTATAAATTGATAATAAGAATTTAAATAGTACTATTTAATTCAATTAAATATGTTTACTAAAGGTAGACATTTTTATTTGGAATCCTAAAATTCTCTGACATGGATAACATTTGCATTAGCAGTGGTCAAATAAGAGTTTTAAATAGCTTGCATGAAATACAAACCAGGGGTTATATTTTAGTATGTTGGTTTCACTAATTTAGTTCTAATCAATAAGTACCACTTTCAGCAAACAGCGGTGGCTGTATGAACTGAATATTTGTGTCTCCCTAAAATTCATATGTTGAAGCTCCAAGTCCCAATATGATGTTATTTGGAGATGGGCCCTTTGGGATGTATTTAGACTTAGGTTAGGTCATGAGAGTGGGGTCTTCATGATGGGACTAGTGGCCTTACAAAAAGAGGGAGTGGGAGAGATCTTTTTCATACACACACACTGAGGAAGGCAGCCAGCTACAAGGGAGGAGGAGAGTCCCCATCAGAAAGTACCCTTGCTAGCACCCTAATCTTAGACTTCCAACATTCAGAACTATGATAAAAAAATAAATGTTTAAACCATCCAGTTGATGGTATTTTGTTATGGCAGCCCGAGCTGACTAAGACAGTGGGTTATTTGATAATAACATATGTGCCATTATGTGTTAATGTGAATGATGAGTCATTTCAGTGGGACATTTGTCTCTGCATCACCATTTCTTATTGGCAAGTTCTCGTCTATACGACTTGCTGAAATTTTCTCTTTCTGCAATCAGAGATTTTACAGACAATAATTGGGTTGTATACAGTACCATGACAGTCAACTCTTATTTTAGAAGAGCTTCTCAAGACATTGACTTTTCTGTAGTGTCTGAATTACTGTGCACTATAAATCATTTCTCCGAAACTCTCTTGCCCAGCCAGTGTTGCTCAGTTGGTTGAGTGTCATTCCCATGAACCAGAAGGTAACAGTTTGATTCCTGGCCTGGGCACATGCCCAGGTTGTGGGCTCAATCCCCAGTAGGGTGCGTGCAGGATGCAGCCGATCAATGATTCTCTCATTGATGTTTCTATCTCTCTGAAATCAATAACAAAATATTAAAAACCACAACAAACTCTCCTAAGTTCTTTTTCCCATTTCTTTAGACATGTCCACCTTAGACAACGGAGATGACTAATTCTTCAGCCAGTCCCCTCCAGCCTTTCTAGGATGACTCTGCTATTGTCTTCTTCCTCTTTCCAACCCTACCCTTAATTTTGGACTGTCCTCTAGAAATCAGTAAAAAGGAACAAACCCAATGCAACTACCACATCCTTCAAAAATATTCTGTATTTTAAAACTCTGTAGAAGTGTATGAGTATGCTTTGAGATTTTAATAATCTTTTATGGCTGTGATCTTCCAACTCCAATTAAATGTCAATGTGGAAAGAGAGGTGAAGATGTCATTAAGGGATTGTGTTCCTAATATTGCTTAATTAAGATGTTTTATTCATTGGATCATTTTAACTGGAGTATATTATACCTGGATATTTGAAAATAAACTGATGATACTAATCTTATTTTCCAAAATTAGAGACTATTTTTATAATTTAGTGACATTTTGCAGGCCTGTTTTCCAAATGGTAACAAGCCACCAGAGGGTCATGTTATCTGAGTGACTGATGACAAAGAGAATTCAGTTGGGATCTCAAGCGTGTTCATATTTTGGGCCATGATATCAAGATGTTGCCAATGAGATGCAGTAGTCAAACTTACATATGCTTCAATGACTGTATTGCTTCAGGCATGAATTCAGCTTTTTAAAGATAGCATCATATAGGAGGCATATTACTCTGTTGTGATTTTTGACAACTCTTAAATCAGCTAAACAAACAAACCAAAAATGATCATATTACATTTTACATGAATTTCAGAGCATGTTTAGAGGAGGCAAGATATCTGTTTCTTTGTCCATTTTCCTCTTAAGAAAATGTATTTTGAGAAACTATCACATGAGCTTTTAAGGAGTACTTTTGCAGTTCCCTGTGTCTGTTGGATCTTCCTGGTTCTCTTAATGTGAGAATGGCCTGATATGTGTGTTTATGAGTCTTAGAAACAAATGGAAGTAGATTAAAATTTTCTCAGTATCTTAACATAGGGAACTTTATATTCTTTACCGATTTAATAATCTCTTATATTAAAATATTTTAATGTTAAATTGTGTTTTAAATAATCCTTTTTAGCTTATGACTTTATCAATCAACATGAGACTATTGAACTTCTTATGAAACAGTGACTTTCTGAATCAGTTTCCAAAATAAAAATTGATCTTAAAAAATTTAGTCAAAATGCATTGATATAAAAGATTGGATAAGGAACATTTTAAAAAATCTTTAAAAATTCAATTGAAGCAAAATTGTAGCCCACAGATAAGTGTCTCTGATCCTGCTGCACCCATTCTTCTTTGAATCTATGCAGAGGTTTCCAAGCCCATGCTTATGGCGTTAAGTGAGGCTTGACTTCCTTTGACTCTGAGTTGCCTAATTTACTAAACTTTACTAAAAGATAAAGGAGCTGAAGCAACACATGCACTGCAATGATTTATTTGTTATTACTCTCGTTTAACTAGCTCCCCAAAATGTGCTTTCAGTTCATCTAAGTAAAGGGAGTCAAGGGAAGGCTGAGTGTCCCAAAATCATAGCTAAAACTCCCTATCAATTTCTAAATTATAAACCACTTCATAATGGTATTGCTCATGAAGCTTCATGATTATTTCTTGTCCTAGTTGACAATTTCAAACATTTTGTTCCATTTCAATCACAAAAAATTTTCACTTGGATTCTGGGAGTTAAATTGTTAGGATCCACATGTTGTCAAGGAGGAGTCTATTGGCTGTGATATTCACAGGGTTATATGTGATTTCAATATTAAATATAAAACAATTTCTTCTTTATTATTTTTAATTACAATTTACATTCCATAGTATTCTGTATCAGTCAGATGTACAGCATTGTGGTTAGATAATCAGGTACTTTACACAGAGCAGTCCCCATGATATTTCAAGTAACCAGCTGGCCCCATATAGTTATTTCAAAATTACTGACTATATTTCCTATGCTGTAATTCACACCTCTGTGACTATTCTGTAACTACCAATTTTTACTTCTTTTGTTGTTGCTGTTGTTAATCCTCACTGGAGGATATTTTTTCAATTGATTTTTTAGAGAGTGTGGAAGGGACAGAGGGAGGGGAGGAGGGAGAGAGAGAGAGAGAGAG
Source organism: Myotis lucifugus (assembly GCF_000147115.1). Taxonomy (NCBI): domain Eukaryota; kingdom Metazoa; phylum Chordata; class Mammalia; order Chiroptera; family Vespertilionidae; genus Myotis; species Myotis lucifugus. The sequence goes on along the minus strand of NW_005876130.1, from coordinate 6,306 downwards.
AGAGAGAGAGAGAGAGAAAGAGAGAGAGAGAGAACCTCAGTATGATAGAGACACATCTATTGATTATCTCCTGCATGTGCCCCAATGGGGCTGGGATTGAACCTACAACCCAGGTATTTGCCCTTGACCTGGAATCAAACCCATGATCCTTTGGCACACAAGCCAACACTCTAATCATTGAACCACACAGACCAGGGCACCAATTTGAACTTCTTAATCCCTTCACCTTTTAAACCCAGTTTCTTATATACAGATCTTTTCACTGACTCATAATAGTTTTAATACTTTTGAAAATGTTTTTTAAGTTTTTTACACATTGTTAATCTGAAAACCCCCCACTTAATCCTCATATCTCTTTCATTCCTAGAATGTAATAAAAGAGAAACTAAATTATTAAAGCAGAAATGAGATGTTGTGTAATACACACCCATTCAACTACACATTCATTCATTTAAATAGTTATTACGTGCCCACTGTTAGCCAGGCACTGCAGGTAGCAACATTTTCTTAGTACCCCTTTAAATGTAGATCTTAGATCTTTAAAGTATGTAGCATAATTTCTAGAAGAGAATAGGGACATGATAGATAGTACAAAATCCCACCACAGACAGAACCATATCTAATAGCTCAATGTCCATGTATACACATTATGTTTATGAACTAACAATTGAGAAAATAAAGATTAAGGATAGGCCATTGAATATCCAGTTGCTTAAATGAAATATGTATCTACAAATGCCTGGATTTAGCATTGTTTCTAAAAATTCTGGTTATTCAATTCCACATGGTCACATTTTGTAATAATACTTTTTAAAAGTACATCTTTAGTATTATGGAAAATATTTGAATTGTTTTGTGGCTAGCTAGTCTTGTAATTATGAAAAATAAATAGAAGAAAACAAGAAAATTGGGGATTTTTCCTTTGAATATGATTTTCTGCTCTTGAAAACAAATCTATATTTATATTTAGGGTCCAGATAATTAGTCTGTTTGTACTTTTTGTCATGAACATATCATAAGCCAAATGGTAACTTTTCACTATTCAACATTATGCAGCTAGGTCATTAATCTCATCTTCAATAACAAGAACTGAAACATAAATAGTTAGATTTCCCACCCTTCCAACATACACACACACACACACACACACACACACACACACTCCTCATTTACCTCCTCTGTTTGGCTCTAAAAAGGGTATAAGCAAAGGAAAGATAAGATTCCTAGAAAGTAATACCTTAAGGGAAGAGGAGCCACGGAGGAAGAGGTTGGCCTTTCTCTGGACAGGAGCTTCCTGTTAGAAAAGATCTGAGCCCTCGGTTTAGATTGGTGCAGGTGGTGTTGGCATCCCGGTGGTTTGTCATTACATTTTTTTTCCTGTCAAGATGATGGCTGGAGACCCAACACTGCTTCTCCGTTCACCTCAAAACAAGACAGATGAGAACTTGAGTAGGAGTGTGATTGCCCAGGAGGACCCTAAAGATTGTCTTTTTTAGTGCCATCTAATTCAAGAGGAAGGAAGACTAGACATCCGAAAACTTTGTACCCTGGGTGACTCAGTGTTTCTCATGTTTACTTTTTTCTCTTTTGTCCATATACCCAATGAAAGGGTAACTTAAATTTTCAGTCCGGATTGGGGGAGTTAGAGAGCACTCAATGCACATCATAATCCACACATAATCTACCCAAGTTAATCACATCAAAGCCTTTTTGTGATTATTTCTGCATAAGCAAATAGAGAACATTTTAGTAAAACATCTAGATCTTTCTTTTCAGATAAAGTAAATTTGGAAAAGAACATTAAAGGGGGGATTGATGCAGCTTAAATTATTTCTCCCATCTCTTACCTTTTTCTTGTAATTGTGGCATTCCTATTTAGTTTGAATCTTTACAACTGTGACTGTAGTTTTCACAGCTCATAATACAACTTTATGGCAGTACACTTTAATATACATGTTTGTTTGTAGTCCTTAAAAATACTATTAACAATTCCTTTAAATAGTCCATTTCTATTAATTATAATATAGGTCCTCTCATTTTTAAAGCAAATATTATGAAGTAGTTTGCTCTGATGTCTTAAAATACAATTTGCTATAAATTAAACTAGCTAGACTTAGAGAAAGGCAAAGGGGGATACTTTTCAGTGATATTTTTGTGCTTTGGAAAAATCAAATTGCCAACCCATATACGAAAGTACATTTACTTTACATTTCTCTCACACAAATTTATGTATAAATAACTTTAAAGAAACATTGGTTTTGTTATAGTTGCTTGCTAGTTATTTAAATGGCCAATTTAAGTAAGTAAATAATTTACTCAATATCTTGTGACAATATTCACGACACAAGGTTCTAAATACATATTTTCATAGTTAATTTAGTTGAACCCACTGACAAAGTTAATTTAAATTTTGCAGGTATCAGGATAATAAGCACAATTATCTACTAACAAGAAAAAAAAGGACATGAAATATTATAAAACATGATTTTATGTTCATATTGAAGCAAACATTTTTTCTAAATGTAGGCACAAGTATATTTATTGTAGAAATATTAGACTCCACATCATAAAATAACAAATTGAATCATATTTTTTCCCAAAAAAACACACCCTGATGTATCATAGTGTTTATCTAACTCTGGGATCAACAAACTTTTTGTTAAGGACCAGATAGTAAATATTTTAGACTTTGTGGATCATACAGTCTCTGTCACAGCTACTCAACTCTGTTCTTACAGCACAAAAGCATCCATAAGACAATATGTAAATGAATTGATGCAGCTGTGTAACAATAACACTTTATTTTTGGACACTGAAGCTTGAATTTTGCATAATTTTCACATCACAAAATAATATTATTTTGATTTCTTTTTAACTACTTAAAAATGCAAAATACATTTTTAACTAATTAGCCATTCAAAGACAGACAGTAGGCAGATTTGGCCCATGAGCCATAGTTTGCTGACTCTTGATGTAAATTATATGCTAACATATCATTTTTTCCTTGTTAAGATATACTCTATAAATTTGTCATTAAATTTTTTATCCAAATCCACATGATTGCTTTCATATTATGTTCAAAAGCAGATCTACATCATATACTACACAATCATGTAATACGAAAATTTTACAAGTATCTTACCGGGTTTCTCAGTATAAAATAATTATTCATATTTCCTATGGCATTCTTTTTTAATAGTATTATTTTTGAAATTAGGTGAGGCCTTGACTGATTTGGCACCACTATAATGTATGAAAGCTTTACTTTTGAATGTTAATAATAAGAAACACAGCCCTGGACAGTGTTGCTCAATGGTTAAAGTGTCGGCCCACACACCAAAAGTGTGTGTGGTTAAAGTGTCAGTCACAGGTTCCATTCCTGGTCAAGGGCATGTACCTGGGCTGCAGATTTGATTCCTGGCCCCGGTGGGCTTCCATGCAGGAGGCAACCAATTGATGTGTCTCTCTCACACCTGTGTTTCTTTCTCTCTCTGTCTCTGTCTCTCTCTCTCTTCCACTCTCTTTTCCACTCTCTCTAGAAATCAATGGAAAAAATATCTTTGGGTGAGGATTGACAAAAACAACAACAAAATAAGACACACAAATCAGTGAACAGACATTACCCATTCACAGCATTAAACAGCATTGTAAGGAATAAAGGAAGTTGGTTTTCCCTAGTAAAGAAAACAAAAATTCTAATTAAATTATTACAAAATTAATTTCTATATTTTATAACTTTAAAAAAATAAGTGTTTTTTAATTTAAATTCTTTATTGTTTAAAGTATAACATGCGTCTCCTTTTTCCCCCATTGACCTTTCCCCGGCCACCCCCACCCTCCAGCACATGCCCTCATCCCCCTACTGTCTGTGTCCATTGGTTTTGCTTATATGCATGCATACAAGTCTTTTAGTTGATCTCTAACCTCCCCCCCTCCCACCCTTACCTGCCTTCCCTCTGAGGTTTGACAGTCTGTTTGATGCTTCTGTGTCTGGATCTATTTTTGTTCATTATATTCCACAAATGAGTGAGATCATGTGATATTTATCTTTCTCTGACTGGCTTATTTCACTTAGCATAATGCTCTCCAGGTTCATCCATGCATTGTGAATGGTAAGAGTTCTTTCTTTTTTACAGCAGTGTAGTATTCCATGTGTAGATGTACCACTGTTTTTTAATCCACTCTTCGGATGATGGGCACTTAGGCTGTTTCCAAATCTTAGCTATTGTAAATTGTGCCGCTATGAACATAGGGGTGCATATATCCTTTCTGATTGGTGTTTCTGTTTTCTTGGGATATATTCCTAGAAGTGGGATTACTGGGTCAAATGGAGTTCCATTTTTAATTTTTTGAGGAAACTCCATACTGTTTTCCACAGTGGCTGCACCAGTCTGCATTCCCACCAGCAGTGCAAGAGGGTTCCTTTTTCTCCACATCCTCGCCAGCACTTGTTGTTTGTTGATTTGTTGATGATAGCCATTCTGACAGGTGTGAGATGGTACCTCATTGTCACTTTGCTTTGAATCTCTGATGATTAGTGACTTTGAGCAAGTTTTTATATGTCTCTTGGCCTTCTGTATGTCCTCTTTCAAAAAGTCTATTTAGGTCCGTTGCCCATTTTTTGATTGGATTGTTTTTCTTCCTTTTTTTTTAAAGTTGTATGAGTTCCCTATAAATTTTGGAGAGTAAACCCTTATCAGATATAACATTGGCAAATATGTTCTCCCATGCAGTGGGCTCTCTTATTGTTTGTTGATGTAGTCCCATTTGTTTATTTTCTCCTTAGTCTCCATTGTCCTAGGAGGGGTATCAGTAAAGATATTGCTAAGACATATGAAGAAGTGAGTTTCTAATGATGGAAATTATTTCTCAACATGTGGTGAAAATCAAGTTGAAAGTAAATCCAGCTATTGAAAATAAAATTTAGAACTTTGAAGTGCTTGCTGCTCAAACTAGTTTACCAGTAGTGTTAGGAAATTTAATATCCCAAATAGAACTTTGTGTGGGCAGAACACTAGTATTTATTTAGTTTCTTTTCTTCTTCTTCTTCTTCTTCTTCTTTTTTTTTTTCATCTACACAACTCAATGTGGGAGGAGAGCACCTCCAAACAAGACGAATATAATTCAGAATCGAAACTAATCTTGGAAAGGTTACAAACCTGGGGCCTCCAGTGGTTTCTACAGATTTTCCCCTGGTGAAAAAATCTATTCATTTCCTGCAAAACATTGTAAGTTGTAAACAACTTACAGTGCACACTACTTTGGGTTATGTTAGTATAATTCTAGAAATTAGAATCTAAATAATTCTTTGTGTTAAATGTCTCAAACAGATAAATTATTTGTGTGGGTGGCTGGAAGTAAGAAGCAGTGTACTCTTTAATTCAGTGAGCCAACTTTTGATCTAGAATATCCCATGTCATTAAAAGCACTTTGGACATAGACACACATGTGCACGGGACAAATGAAGAAATCACACCAGGTTCAGTTTGGTCATCTTTCCTCAATTCATGCATTGAAGACCCAGTTCCCAATGTGATGGTATTTCGAGATGGGGCCTTTGGATTTATATAAGGTCATAAGGGCACTCATAATGGGATCAGTGCCCTTATAAAAAGAGGCACCAAGTGCTTGCTATCTCTCTCCCTGCAACATGTGAGGACACCGTGAGAAGGTGGTCATCTGCAAGCCAGGAAGAGGGCCTTTTCCAGAGACCAACCATCCCGGTACCCTGATGTTGGGTTTTCCAGCCTCCTGAACTGTGAAAGATAAATTTGCAGTGTCTCAAAAGACTTCCCAGATTACAAAGAAATGTTATCGATTTGTGGTCTAAAATATTAAATCTGGTCTAGGTATTTTAAAATCATAAGTATTTATCAAATAAGAATTTTTAACTTGCAGGTAAAAACTTGTTTCTATTATGGCAGACGAGGCTTTAGCTATGCTAGATTTAAAAAGTCCAATTTTAAAGTAAAAGATTGATATTTCTAGTATTGTTCAGCTGTATGATACATGTGGAAAATATTTGTGAAAACAATTGTTTCTAGTTCCCTGAAGCAGATTTTATAAAAAGGGTCATGGATAGAGTTGTTAGAATTATTCATTATATACAAAGTGTTAAAAGAAATAGATGTAAATGGAGATACTGATTTTGTGTTATTGCTAATGCTTGTTGATTTGGTCATGGAATAGTTTTACAAAAATGTGCTGTATTGTTGCTCCAGTTCAGGATTTTCCTAAACAGAAGGAATGTTGGGGGCAAATTTTCAATAATCAGACAAAATGAGAATGTGATTTTTATTTTTTCAC
>NW_005876129.1:0-10565 GCF_000147115.1 Myotis lucifugus | reverse complement strand
CCTGAAAATTCTTCCAGGTTAGGTAAAGAAGGCAATTTCTAAACCAAACTCATATTAGAGATCTGGACTGAGTAACTTATTTCAGCCCAGCCAGTGTGGCTCAGTGATTGAGCATGACCTATGAGCCAGGATGTCACAATTTGATTCCCTGCCAGGGCAATGCCTGGATACACCTGTAGGTACACCTACAGGATACCTCAAGGTGTAAATGTAGGGTCTAAGTTGATTGGAGGGAAAGTGTAATATGATGCATCTCTGGGGGAATTTTCAGGGTCTCAGGTTTAAGTGCTTCTTAAAACAGTAAGTTATAAAGACTCTACACTGCTGTTTAGTGAAGGAAGAAGTTGCCTGTCAGGATATTTCTAAGGAAAGCCAGGTTCATTGGATGATGGTAGAGAAGACACACAGCCTCGGAGATCTAATGCAGTAAAGGAATGGATGAAGTATTTTGAAATCCTTAGATTTTTTTTATTTGGATGTAGTATATATTGGTAACTGAAGTTCTGGGGATCCTCTCTTCTCTCTTCCAGTCTGCCAGACCTCAGTCTCTCCAATCACTTTTGATGACAGGGAGCTATCCAGGGTACTAGACTTCCTGCTGAACTCTTGCAAAATTGTGTAACACATTTTGTTGCCTTTTGGGGGGTGAGGGTAGGGTTAATCCGAGGGCAGGGCTGGGCAACCCCTGGCACGCGTGCCAAACATGGCACGCAAGTAACTTTTGCTGGCACGCGAAACCCTCTCTTATAATCTTCCATTTACAATTTTTTTCTTAATATTGACTTTTTTATTTTTCAGATAAATTCAGTGTAGGTGCATCTTAGATAAATAAATAACTTTACATAACAAGTTACCTTAAAGACCATAGACATGGATTGACGAGAGAGGGGAAGAGCAATTTCTATGCCTCTGCCTTAACTCTCCCTGCCTTCCTAGATCCTGCCAGTGTTTTGGTTTCATCCACATATGCTTGTGAATCTTTGTTCTCAGTGATGAATTTTGTTAAGTCTCGTAAAAGGAGTAGCCTGACGGATGAAAGTAGTAGCTCGTGTATATCTCTGAAGGTCACAAAATATAAACCTGATGTAAAATCTCTGTCATCAGTGATGCAGCAGCAAAAGTCCCACTGATAATATCAAACGGAGTCATAAAGTTTTCTGTTGGACTATCAGTGTACATGTATACATTAAAAAATAAATGTATTTTTCATTATCATATACTGTGTTTTTGTTGCTCGAATGAATTTTATTATTTCTTCAAGGTTCTTCACATACATACACCTTAAGAGATATCAAGTAAGCGTAACATGTTCTCAAAAGATTAGGGTTGGCATGCAGAAGAATTTTGAGTCAGAGATTTTGCTGGTTTTGGCACGCACTCACAAAAAGGTTGCCTACCCCTGCTGTTGGCAGACTACATTATTCACTTGGAGTGACTAACTTTCTATCATTTGGTTTATTCCAGTGGGTCCTTCAAGGCTCAATTTAAATATAAATTCAAGGAAGCCTACCTCAACCCCCATGCAAGATGCCTATTCTGAATTCTAGTAACAACCTGTGTACATCACTGTCAAATCTCCACTTAAAGTATCGCAATAGACTCTTGCTTGTTCTTCATGCCTACTAGATCGTGAGCTCTGTGAGACCAGGGATTTTGTATTTTATTCTCATTTTTCAAGCAGCTGATCTCAATCAGTGATGTGAGAATCCTCAGTAATTGATAAATGAATGAATAAAGAGTGACTTGAATTTTGTCCATTTTATGTGAGGTACTCCCATGCTAGCAGCCACTGTCCTGAATCATATTTTGGTTTACTTTGAATATTGCTCTCCATGGCTTTTTTATAGCCTGATTTTTTTTCTTAACTTGAAACTGAGTAACCTAAAATGGCTAAAAGTCATGAAAAAAAAAGAAAAGAAAAAGAAAAGGCATATAACATGGCCATGGGGGGATCTGCAAAGTGTAAGAAAGCAAGAAGCAGCAGTACTACACATTGATGTGGAGAATGGGGGTCAAAGGAGAATCTGGTTTTTCACTTCCTCAAACTAGAATTTGGAACACCCACTCCACATTCATTTTTTAAGGCCCCTGGAATATGTCATCTCCTATCATTTTCCAGATCCACATTTTGAAATGTCTGCAAATCTGAGTCCATGTGATGCTGGCAGAATTCTTTCATTCCTGAAGCATAAAGTCTAGCTCCCACTTGCAGTACCCATATTATCCACGGTCCTTGGTGAGAATAGAAGTTGGTAAATTTCCTTTCTCAGTCTTCTTGTAGCCGTATTAGGGACTTTCTGGACAGCCATAAAGAGTAAGTGTGCTTTTGTTTCCACTACTCTATCCTCACACACATCATTGCTCTGAATGTCCAACGTGGCAACGATTGACTACATCATTTAGAAAAACACTTCTGCTTACATGTAATCCATCCTGTCACTGGTGTGATATTGACTTATTCATCACTTTTACATGATGTTGGTAGTTTGTGTACATGTTTATATCTCCTCTTATTAGGACATTCCAAGAATAGTTTAGATTTCATAGTTTATCTTTTGGTCAGAAATTCCATGTATTTCAAGTGCATGTTATAGGAAATGGTTGTGAAGTCTTTGGGGGAATATTTTCACTCTGTAGTTCTACCATTCACATTTTTGAAATGTATATATTATTTATCCTGTAGGTCATATGTTTTTCTGTGTTGTTTTTTTCTTTTACCCAATGCTAGCAGGAATGTTCCAATTATGAACTAAAAAATGAAAAGCTCTAATTCTTAGTGATTTTCCCTTTGAGAACCTAGTTATATACCTTAGAGGAAATAATATGGATTCAAAATAACTTAGATCTAAAAGAAAGGATTTTTAAAGAGTACAAAATGAGTGAAGCAAGGTTTTCTGTAGCCATTTCAAATGAACTCATTGTTAGGAAAACTAATCATTTCTTTGCTAAATATTTAGAATTATGCCAAATAATATGATCATCATTACTTTTATGGACTAAAAATGAGTACAGCCAATTTTCTAATAATACTAGAAATGAAACCCTCCTGTAGAAAACTGTGTTTAATCTATCTGAAAGAAAAGTTGCCTTAAAACTGTTTCAATAGAGAAAATGATGTATACTCAGGATTTAGGTGTTTTATGATGAAACTGGTAGGAAGGGAGGAATTTTTGCAATCATGTGAATCATTTGTGTTGTGTAAGCATAGCCTCAGGAATCCTCAGCACTTAGGCAAGCCCAGGAGTCCGAAAGTGATAACTGCTTCTGATTTAGAGTGTGGTCAGGAAAGATGGAGCTCTGTGGTGACTACACGCTTCTCTTCAACAGAAGAAGGCAAAACCAATTTAAAATCCTGTTCAAATATTACCAAATTAAAATGCTTTTGCTACAGTATTATTTGACATTAAGTAAAATCTTGGGTCAATCTTTGTTTTACCTGTGTATGTACAAACACACACACACACACACACACACACACACACACACACACACATACTGTATAGCAGTATAATGTGTTATAATGGACCTGTCTCGTCTACATTTCTTGTAATAATGTGGGTATTTTTAGTTCATTTTTTTTTGAGGGGGAGGAATGCATCAGTCTATGCTCTCCATAAAAACAGAACTAATGGTGTATATGTCTATATCATTTATCTATGTAAAGATTTATGTTAAAGAATTTGGTTCACATGATTGTGGAGACTGGAAATTTGTAGGACAGGCCAGTAGGCTAGAAACTCAGACAGGATTTCTGTTATAATTTGTGGCAGAATTTCTTCTCCAAGAAACTTTAATTTTGCTCTTCGGGCCTTCACCCTGCTTTCCGTAAAGTCCAATTGTAAATAGTAATCACACATATAAAATATTTTCACAGCAACATCTAGACGAGTGTTTGACCAAAAAACTGAGTACCATAGCTAGGCCAAATTGACGCATGCAATTTAACCGTCACAGGGGGTGAAGTATAATATGTTAGGAAGCACTTTATGGTTTACATAAGTTGGTATATTTGTATTTTTTTCTTTGGCCAGAGATACTTTAATATTGTTCAGCTATTGGCATTTGTAGGCATAGGTCATCATTTATTTATTATTTATTCATTTTTATAATCATTTATTAAGCACACATTACGTGCAAGAGACAATGCTAGACAATTGAGTAATTTACAGAAAATAAATGACAGAGGTCATATCTTCCAAGTGTATTAATTCTAGTGGAAGATCCACAACTATGTTACATGAAATACAAATATTGTATAGGAATTTGTTCATAGTTTTTTTTTAAACTATAGTCCGGCCCTCCAACGGTCTGAGGGACAGTGAACTGGCCTCCTGTTTAAAAAGTTTGAGGACCCCTGGCATAGAGCAATAAACATTTTCTTTACTGTATTTAAATGGGTATTTTCTCATAATACTTCCTCATTCCAAACTATCTTTTGTTTCTCTTTTCTTATTCAAGGAATATGAACTGTCTGCCTGGCATTTGAGGCCCTCTGTAAACTCACCACACCCTGCTAATCCAAACATAGATCTTTCACTTGATTAAGGTCAGGTAACTTAGAGCACACTCACACATGTGCTATATGCATGAATCCTTCCTGTTTATGCAAATCTCAGCTGTCATTACAGTTCTGACTCCTTGGAGCCTTCCAGGACAGCTTTAACCTGCCTGGGAGTTTCCTTTGTTACACTCTGAGTTATGAGCAATACCTAGTTGGCCCAGATAATTAAGTACAGTCTGTTCTGCTACAGTGCATTTTTCTGTAATGTGAATTAGCTCCTATATGATGGGTAAATAGGGAGAATTATGTTAGTAAAATGTGTATGTTGGTTAATGTGTGATTTTCCACCAGCATATTAATATTTAGCTTTACCAAGTAATTATAGCTGATTGAAAGGATATTGCTCTTGGCAAATGCAAAGTACAATAGAGAAATACCCTTTCATTGACCTTTCATCTTTTTAAAAATATATTTTTTAATGATTTCAGAGAGGAAGGGAGAGGGAGAGAGAAATAGAAACATCACTAATAAGAGAGAATCATTGGTAGGCTGCCTCCTGCATGCCCCATACCAGGGATTGAGCCCGCAACCCAGGCATGTGCCCTGACCAGGAACCGAACCATGAGGGTTCATAGGTCAATGCTCAACCACTGAGCCACACTGGCTGAGCTCACCTTTTTTTTTTTTTTTAAAGAAAATAGTTTATGTATATATTGTATTACTTATTTTTTATTAGGAATTTTATATTTATTTTTAGGCATATAGGGATTTTTATCAAAATTGTTATGGTTTTGTATAGAACTTTGTTATTAGTTGTATCGATTTTGAGTGTTTCTGCCAAGGCCTATATGGGGGTATAAGCTCTGTCATATTTGCTGTCCAGTTTTTTAGAATGAAAGAACACATGTTGAAATTGAACAAATTGATTTCAAATGTTTATTGAACTTCTACTATGGGCCAGATACTATTGCTAATTTTGAATGTATGAAAAGTGAGCAAGGGAAACTAAGCAAAAATCCTGTATGATGATGGTTCTGTTGCTTAGATCAGTAGATTAGGAGGAAGACAGACCGTAAAAAATAATGTGATCTTTGTCCATGTTCCTTCCTCTGCCTGAAATGCTCTCTGATTCCTGTTTTTTTTAGCCAATTTCTTCCCAAAATTCCTCTTTCAACTTGTGTCATTTCTTTATACTACGTTAAATTCTTAGAACACCATGCTCTTTTCAGTAATGTAGCTGTAATTTTACAACTATTTGTGAGATTATTTAGATGTTATATTTTATTTATTTAGACTGTAAGCTCCATGAGAACAGAGATCATGTTTGTTTTTCCCAACTGATACAGTCCCATTTCCTGGCAAGCACTTAAACACACACACGCACATACACACACACACACGTACGCACACTAATACCTATACACAGCAGGTATTAATATGTATAGTATAAATGTCATGCATATTATATGTGTATACATATATATAGCAGGTAATTATTCAATAAATTTTAGTTGCATGAATGGATAAAATTTCTTTTATTTTTTGACAACTAAACTTGGAATATTCTTCTTAGAATGAGTCTTCTTTTTCTATCCATATCACTTTTGTCACCACATTTCCTAGTAGTGTATGATTTGTGGAAGTTTGTGGCTTATGTTTTTGTTTTATAAAATTTTTATTAAATACAATGTAGAAAATAAAATGTTATAGGCTCTAATTTCTTATGTTTCTATCTTCCAGAAATTGAAAACTTAAAAATAATGCACAAAATCTAAAAGCTTAGAAATGAAAGTATAAAAGAGTATGTTTATTACGCTTGAATATTGGAGGGTAACTTTAACAAGGCCTTAAAATAAATAATTGACAATTTTTGAAGGAAACTATTGATATTTTTTATTAAAACTAAGAATATATGAAAAGGCACCATAAATTAAGTGAACAGATAAATCACAGACAAGAAGTAAATATTTGCAATAAATATCACTGGTTAAGTACCCAGAATATATAAGGAAAGCCAACAACTTATATATAGAAACCCACACCTGAAACCTATATGATCATGTTGAGCAATTTCACCTCAATACATTTAATAAAAAATAAATAAGAAATGACAGCTTATAAAAGAGGAAACTCAGTGGAAAGTAAACACGCTCAATCTTATTAATAATTAGGGAAATGGAAATTAGTGGCATGTTGCCCTGGTCTGCATGGCGCAGTTGGTTGAGCCTAGTCCTGTGCACTGAAAGGTTGCCTGTTCATTTCCCAGTCAGGGAACATGCCCAGATTGTGAGCTCAATCCCTGAGTGGGGTGTGTGCAGTCAATTCTCTTTTATATTAATGTTTCTCTCTCCCTTCCTGTCATTTTATAGCACTTACAATGACAGAAATTAAGTTTTGGCACTACTTAATTTTGGTAGGAATGCAGGGTATTATTAGTATGCATTTCTTGTGAATGTAAATCATAATAAACACTTAAGGAGTAATATATAATAAAGTTGAAGATAGGAAGAGTCAATAATCAAATAATTCTATTTTAGGTTTTACATTAAAGTTATTCTTTCACATGTGCATCAGAATACATTTTTTAGAAGTTCAGTGCAGCATTTTTAAAACTCTTGAATATCTGACAACACTCTTATTTACTATTCATAGATATACATCTGTAAGAGTTTAAAATTATTTATTTTAGTCTTAAACTTGCAAATCAAAGTTACACATTGTATTTAAACACATACTGTGTATAAAAGTGCATGTTGTGTACCAAATTTTCAGTAGTGGTTTCTTCTGGGAAAGGAGAAAGAAAACAAAGATAATTGGAAATGGGTTCTATAGCTGCTAGATTTAATCTAGAATAAAATCTTATCTGTTTATTTTACAGGGGAATAAACTGGTGCTCAGGGAAGTGAATTGCCCACAGTCTCTCAACCTGAGCTGTGCCCCAGGTCCCATGTTCGATGTCAGTTTGCTGACATGTTTAATATATGTGAATTGTATTTTTTTTTTCATATTGCATCCTACCAAATACTGGTATGTGTGTACGCATTGCTTATAAGGCCACTTCAGCACCCAAGCTATGAGGTATCTTTTTTTTTAGAATGAAAGAAACTAATTGTTAGTTTATCCCATGTATAGCCTTTTCTCCCCAAACTTAGTTTGAATTTGTTTTTTGAAATTTTATTTCAGTATAGCTATAGTTTTCCTGAACTTGTTCCCATACTTTGCCTGGTGAAGTTATGGCTAGGTTATGTTCACCTTCTTGTCAGGGGAACTTTATTATAGAAGGCAACCTCTGCTATTCATTCCATTAATTGTAATTCCAAACCTTGTGTATGACGTCTTTGCTGTTTTCTATCTATATTTATAAAAGCCCAGTGACCAGAACGGTAGAATGACCAGAACAACCAGTGGCTATGACATGCACTGTGGCAGCCAACCAGCCTGATCTGGGCCCTAATGGCCCCCCTAGCTGGCCTGGCCCCCAATCAGCCCCACACCTCCGATCAGGGGTGGGGCCAGCTGGCCAACTGCCCATGGTCCCTCCCCCAGCAGGTCCAGTCCTTGGGCCCCATTGGGGCAGGCCGACTGGACCCCATCTGTGCACGAATTCGTGCACTGGGCCTCTAATATAATCTGGGTGACTACATTATTTTAAGTGGGACATCATTAAATCAAGGACATGTGGATTACCATATACCTCTTGTAATATTAACCCCATCACCAAGTATTGATACTTCATGGCTATAGCCTTGGACATAAGTTAGTTGAAGTTTTTTTGTGAATGTGGACTCTCATTTAGTCATTGCACTTAGTGAAGCAGCTGGGTGAAAACTTGGTTAAGTAGTGAGAAAAAATAAATGATGAAGTAGTGGAATATAATTATAAAATATCTACTCATCATTTCAGGCATGAAATGTCAGCTGGATTTTTAGGTGACCTTGGTAATTTGGAGTGCTTAAAGAATACAGTAGGGTCACATAGGATTTTTATACTTTCTATATAGCACAATTACATGAAACCAATTTTAGATATGCAGACTATTGCAATCACTAAGTAATATGCCTCCAGAAAAATATTTTACTTAAAATATTCTATTCTAAGGCTTAGTTCCCCCTATGAGAATTCAAATGTCCCATTTATTCATTTTGTTCAGTTATATACTTTTTGTATCATTCAAAATCAAACTTACTATCTAACATTTTAAAAGAACAACCAAAAGGATCAACTTATTTAAATTAATTACCTTTTGAGTAATATTTCTGAAAAGTTTTAGGCCATTATGATGTTTATTTTTGTAAATAAAATATATTTTCTGGCTACATATAATTATGAAGAGAAAAGTCTAATGGCCAATAAACTTCCAGAAATCAAGTAATATGATAAAAATATAAACTAATTTATTTGCTTTCTAGATAACATTTGAAATGAAAATCATATTCTTTTGTTATCTTCTATCTTTAAAATACTCTGATATCCTAGGCCCCAATGAAATTTTAAAGCAAAATATGAAGGTAGAGTACCTTTCCAATTTAACAAACAAAATGCATCAAATTAGTGAATGTGGAATGCCATATGATCAAAATAATACTTAAATAATTAAGAGTTACATCCTATATAATAAAGAGCTAATATGCAAATGGGCATCACACCCTTACATCATCACGCCCTCACGCCATCACTCCATAACTGCTCACTCAACACTGGGGAGAGAGGAATGGGGACCAGCCAGGCACAAATGAGTTTACGAGAGAGGAATGGGGACCAGCCAGACTGTGGCCTGGGAGATGGACAAGCCACCAGCCCTATGGTCCCGGGCACCAGTGGCTATGCCTGCACCTTCAGCCTGGGAGAGGGACTAGCTGCAGGCCCTGTGGCTATGCCTGTGCCTGCAGCCTGGCTCGGGAGAGGGACAAGCTGCCTGCCCTGCAGTCCTGGGTGCCAGTGGTGGGTCTGTGGCTTGGGAGAGGGACAACCCACACGCCCCACAGTCCCCGTGGTTCCAGGCACCAGCACCTATGCCTGTGGCCTGGGAGAGGAACAAGTCGCCCACCCTGTGTCCTGGGCACCAGCGGCTGTGCTTGTGGCCTGGGAGAGGGACAAGCCGCCTGCTCCATGGTCCTGGGCACCTGCAGCTGCGGCCTGGGAGAAGCTGCCTGCCCACGGTCCTCTGTGGCTGTGGCCGACCCGGGTGAAGCCAGTCTGGGTCCTGGGTGCCTGCAGGAAGCAAGAGGGAGGGAAGCCTGGGTCCTGGGTGCCTGAGGCTGGCTGGAGGAAGGAATCCTGGGTCCTGGGTGTGGGGCAAGGCAGAGGCGGTTGGGGCGATCAGGCCAGCAGGGGAGCAGTTAGGAGCCAGCGGTCCCAGATTGTGAGAGGAAGTTGGACATCCCCCGAGGAGTCCCAAATTGGAGAGGGTGCAGGCCAGACTGAGGGTCCCCCCACCCCCGTGCACGAATTTCATGCACTGGGCCTCTAGTTATAAAATAAAACTAGGAAGAGTAAAACAAGTAATACTAGTAGTTCTGCCTTTGTATTGTATTGTATATTATTGCCTTGAAAATAAAATTCCATTGTTATAATGATGCTCTCTTTAGTATTATGCTCTGGACTCATACTTGCATTAACATTATCCATGGACTTGGGCTGAATATGTATTTAGTATTTCAATATCTATTAAACTAAAAGTGATTTTGTTTTTTAAATTACAATCTGTGGACTATATGGACTATAGATGTTTAAACTGTTAGAGGAATATGATCTTTATATAGTCATTGTTTTAAAGATAATCTTATAGATGTTTCAATATTGTTTTGAGTATATTAATATATTATTATCTGTGAAGTGTCTCATAAGAAAAATTATATAGTTTTTCCTTTATTATTATTATTTCAGTAGAGGCTGGTGCATGGATTCGTGCACGGGTGGGGTCCCTTGGCCTGGCCAGTGATTGGGGCTGACGGGGGAGGGGAGGCAGAGGGAGGGACTGGGGGAGGTTGTCTGGCCAAGGGAGGTTGGCTGTGGGAGCACACTGACCACCAGGGGCAGCTCCTGCATTAAGCATCTACCACTT
>NW_005876128.1:0-10568 GCF_000147115.1 Myotis lucifugus | reverse complement strand
GAGGCCTTTTCTGCCCCAAGGTGGGCAGAGTCGGGAAACGAATGTAACAGGTTAACGCTTCTGAAAGGAGCGGATCCACGTGAGCTGCTGCCCCGGGTCCCTGCCTCGTGGGACATCTCCTACCACTGGCTCCCTCTGGCTGAGAGCACCCAGCGGTGTGCACTGTTCCGCAGCGAGGCAGCGAGTGGAGCTCCGCTCCCAGCACACGTGGTCCGCCCACGCTGAGAGGCCTCCCACCCTGTGCTGCTGGCTGTCGGCGCAGGCTCCGTGCCGAGCACCGTGCGATTTCCTCTCTACCCTCCGCCTCAGGCGTGTATAACAGATCGAGGCTGTGACAGCATCACAGACGGGCGGCCTGAGCGACTCACCGGTTCTCACAGCTCTGGAGGCTGATGGTCCAGGTCGAGGTGCGGTGAGGCGGCGCCTGGCGAGGGGTCTCTTCCTGGTCCTCACTTGGTGGGGAGAGGCACGCCCTGGTCTCCGCACCCCCTTGTAGGATGTCACCCTACCTCCAATGGCCCCACTGAACACCAGCCCAGTGGGGGTTCAGGCTTCAGTGTGTAGCCCCTCCTAACAGTGTTCCCAGTGATGACTGTGACTGACACGTGGCGGCTGAGCCCGTGGGGTCAGGTCATCCGCCCGGGGTCACCGAGGTTAAGGGAGAGGCCTTAGGGAGTCACATTGTTCAAGTCCTGGACAGTCATCTTTCCAGAAATCCAGACGTGAACCTGGAACTTGCGCACCCAGCGCTGGGCGGAGGTGCGGCTCACACGCTTCTCACCTGCCCGCGGGGACCACGCGGCCACCACGCTGGTCTGAGCTGAGGGGGCTCCCAGTGTCATCAGGCACAGAAATGGCCTTTCCCTCCCTCCCTGTAACCCCCCCCCAACCCCCTCCTCGCGGTGAGGTCCACAGGCTGTCAGTGGGTACGACTTCCCATCGTAAAGTCGCTGAAAACGCTGAGGCGAGGGTCCGGGCTTGGCCTCTGCTTTACTACAGTTGAGATACACAGTAAGCGGCTGCAGTGGAAGGCACAGCGTGAGGCACCGTTTCGTGTGTGATAAGTGCAGGTACCGTTAGCCCCATCAAGACAGGCACCCAGCACCTCAGGAAGCACCCAAGCCCTCCAGTCAGCCGCCCCCCCTCCCTGAGGCCACCACCATCCCATTTCTGTGCAGCCGTCTTCCAGCAGACCAGCTGGCCCGCGGTGCCCGTCAGGGCTGTCGTCCCAGTAGGGTCACCAGGGAGCCCATTTATCCTCACGTGGCCGCTGCTGCCCCAGCCCCGGGTTCCGGTTTCCGAGCTGCCTCTGGGCCTCAGGAGAATCAGTCTTGGGATTTTATTGCCACATTATCCTTGGCCCCTCAGGAGGGTGTCGGTGGAATGAAAGGGACACTGACCGGCATCCCCTGTGGCTACACGTTCTGTGAGCGGCGCCCCGAGTTCCAGAGCAGTCAGTGTCCTAACACCCCAAAGGGCCCGAAGGGGAAGGGCCGGGCGTGCTGGCTGCACGGTCCTCGTGCTCCGGGCCTGATCGCCTTCAAAGTCCACACCATCTCCCTCGTGTCTTCCTGATAAAATACAAAGCCCATTGCTTTGCAGTTCAAGTTACGCTTTTGCTTAGCAAAGCCACTGGAAGGAGACTTCTTCAAGGCATGGACACAGCATTGCGCTGGTGGGACAGCGGGGGCCCAATATCTCACTGCAATCCCAGCTGACGTGGCCGCCTCATCGACTCAGTGTCGTTCCCTGGGCAGTTCTGGATGCCATGCTGAGATTTCTTAGGCTGGGAGCCTGGGGAGGCCTGGTTCCTGTTAGTAACAGGAAGGTAAACGGCAAAGATTGTTTGTTTCTATCCTGTGACTTAATGTTTCATTTCCAGACACTCCCTTTAGGAAAAAAAAAAGGTGCCCTGGTCGGGTTACATGTGGGAGGCAACCAATCCCTGTGTCTCTCACATTGAGGTTCTCTCTCTTTCTCATCCCCCTCCCTCCTTCCCTTCCACTCTCTCTAAAAAAAATTCAATGGGAAAAATAACCCCAGGTGAGGATTCTTTTAAAAGGAAGGCGGGGAGGCGGGAGGAGAACTGCACTGGGAGTGAGTGTGCAGGGCCGGCCGGCTCCGCTCAGAGGAGCTAGTCTGGAGCGAGCACAAACTCCCACAGCAGTGGGAGGCGCCTCTGCCACGGGGCTTGTTGGCAGCAAAAGGCCCCGTTGATTTGTTTTGTTTTCCAACAAGGATCGTAAGCATACTGACCATTTAGGGAGGTTGAGCCAGGGAGAGAAGCCGTGGGTGGGGTGTGGCTGCCAGGAGTCTCCATCCCTCCACCCAGGTTGGCCTGTGGGAAGACCTCCCCCGGGTTACGGGTACCGTCAGCACCCGCTGAACTTCACCGGGACACAGGCTGTGGCCCAGACCCTGTGTCTCACAGGGCCCCTGGGCTCCCTGACCCCTGGTGGCCACACACTGATTTGACAAGCAAAATGTGTATCTTTCTTTTATTCTTCTGGTCAAATGTTATGCAGATACATCGAATTTTGATTTTATTTTTTTTTTATTATTTTTTTTTTATCTCATTCCATAGGTTTTCATATGTATACTTTATTTATTTACTTTACAATGTTTTTATTGATTTTTGAGAGAGAGAGAGAGAGAGAGAGAGAAACATCAATAGGAGGCCTCCTGTACGCACCTGACTGGGAATCGAACCTGCAACCTGGGTATGTGCCCTGACTGGGAATTGAATGGTCACCTTTCAGTGCACGGGACAATGCTCAACCAACTGAGCCACACCGGCCAGGACAGAAGAATGGTTTTGATAGAATAGGAAGCCATGAAGTCAGGAGCCTATGTCAATGTCCAAGGGAGAAATTACAAGGGTCTTAATGGGGGCAGTGGCAACGGGAAAGAAAGGGGAAGAATCAAAAGTTAATGAAGAAAATAATCTACAGGCCTTCGGGACACAAATGTGAAGGAGAAGAGAAAGAGCAAGTCAAATGGGTGTGATGTTTCTACGCTGTTTGCTTAGGAGGTTAATAACCCTGCCAACAAACAATTAAAATACAGAAGCAACATTTCAGGAAAAAAGACGGGGATTTTAGAGATGCTGAGTTGAAAGTGCCCATTGTTTACTAGGCAGAAAGGTCCCATGGTTAGCACCTGACCCAGCATACGAGGGGTTTTGGGAGAACGCTCCATCCCTATTCCACATACTTCCTCCCATGAGAAGATACCCCACCAACCTAACCCTTCCAGCCTCTCTGTTCGCCCCTCTTTCATGCCTCATCAGAGAAGCAGGAGTTACTAATGTATCTGATGGGTGAGTCTATTAGAAGAAGCCAGACTTCAGAAGCTCAGCTCCTTCGTTTTTCTTGTCTCTCTAGCTACCCTCAGGAAGTATAATTTCTACCCTGCTCTTCCCAGCCATCAATGTTTCAGGGGCGTAATCGGCTTGGCAGGGGGAAGCCTGCCCCAGCCTGGTGCTGCCTGTCTGGGGAGATGCCTGGGCGACAGCTCACTTCCGAGCAGACAAAGCTTCATCCTGTATCAGATTTATTAGTAATGCGAGTGATATTTTGGTCTTCCAATTGCCTCACTCGCTTTGTCCTACTCTTTAACGGATTCAGAACTCAGCTGTAAAAAGGGGTGTTCTTTATTGGGCTCCTTTGAACCCCAACAGTAGGTGCTCATACATTTACTCAATAATTATGTTTTTAACTGACCCAGTAGCAACTGTAAATCCAGATGTGAAACTCATGACAAAGTTCAGAATAAGGAGATGGATTTGGAAATGATCAATTTAATGGAAGTCATACTCATTAATTAGGCTTGAGCAGGGTTACCCGAATTTTGATTTTAATATGAGATTAAAGACTGCTTAATAGGGTCCTACCGCTGTGGTAAGGTTTGCTGAAGTTGGTTAGCCAGAAGCTAAAAGGTAGACGTTACTAGAGGTTCTGCGAGCTCCGAGGACCCTGCTAAGGATTTGCACTTTCATGCAAGTGTCGGAGGTGCAGAGCTCCTGGCGCGTCGGCGTGTGGGCGGGAGGCGGGTTTCCACGCTCTTCTCGAGGCGTCTTCGTTGCTAGTGGGACAGAGTGTGTTGCTGCCGTTTGTTTTCTTATTTCATCATCGTCACACACACAGGAATAGAGGAGCAGTAAAGAAACTTTGGCCCATGAGTTCCTAACAATGAGACTAAGTCTTTCAATGTTTCGACGGAACCAGGAGACATCCATACCGCTGTGGCCACGGCGGGCGCATGCATCATCCAACGTGAGTACCAGGCCTCAGAACACGCCAGCAGCAGGCAGCGGCGCGTACCCGGGGCAAGCGGGACGTAGGGGTCATTTGAGAAGCACGTCTCTCCCCTTATAGACACACCTGGTCTGCCCAGCTCCTCTGAGCCGGCGTGGAGGCTGGCAGGGGGGAGGGAGGGCAGTGACCTTCAGATGATGCTGGTGGAGCGCAGCCTGAAGTACCAGGAGCTGAGGAAGTGGCTTGAAACGGAATAGATGCAGCCCTGGGGCTGACTTACCCTGAACTAGTCCAGAGATGAAAGCTACTTGGAAATGTGGTCGGATCCGGGGACCTGCTTGGCCGGGCAGCCTGCCCGTGGCGGTCGGCAGGGGTGAGGTTAACACGGCCTCCACTTGCTTCTGCGGAGCCCACACCTCCACCAGCTGCTCGGCGCACAGGCAGGCAGCGTCTGTGGACAGTGGCCAAGAGAAGAGCGTGAGGACTTCAGACGGTATGCCCGGTCTGAACAGTGCAGGACGGGGCCTAAATTCACTCCCACTTGGCTGGTGACGGAAGGGCCCTAACCAGGGCCCTCAGCGATGGTTAGTGTTGGAAGAACCCCATGGCAAATGCACCCCCATGTGGTTCCGTGCGCCTTTCACAGCACCGTTCTCTACCTGTGCGTCGGGGAGAGTTGGAAACATGTTCTCACGCAAAAGCTGGTGTGCGTGCCACACCCCCAGCCACGCCAGGTGACTCAGCAGGAGAGCGACCGCCCGGTCCAATAGGCTCGGGCTGCTCAGGCCACGCACACAACACGGTGCAGTACAGCACACACAGCTCACGGCCCAAACCTCGTCTCCCGTGCTCTGAACACCGCTCCTCATCCTCAGCCCCTGCTACTGCTGGGCTCCCGCCCCTTCCTCCCGGGGTCACGGCCCCACGTGGCTCGGTCCTCTGTCCCATCCCTGTGCTGACTGCTGCCGTTCACTCGTTCACTCCGGGCGACTGTGGAGGAGGGGATGTGGCTGGGCTGGGCTGGCCAAAGAGGCCCCTTCCCAGAGCTGCTGCTGTTGGAGGTACACCCTGAGTTTGAGCTCAGAATGTTCTGGAAACACTACTCCCACTGTGGTCAGACCTGCTGGGAAAGCAGGGCCGGAGCTCAGGGAACTGGGCTTGTTTGTGGGGGTCCTTGCCCTCACGGTCAGACTCCCGCCCGCGGCAGCGCAGTGGGACAGACGCAGGCCTGCTTTGTAATCCTTCACACCGTTTCCTACGCGCCTTACGCAGCCAGCAGGAATGGCCCGCAGGTGCTTGTCCCAGCGAGCTGCTCTGGAGATGGAACCGGAGCCGAAGGTCAGGCGGCCCGCAGGCCCTGGGGCCACGCACTAATTCATGCTCCTGGTTCAATCCCTGCCCTATCCTTCTGACACTCCATCCGTCTGACGCCCTATCCTGACGATCCGAGGAGGCAGGGCTGATGGAGGGAGTGGACTTCACAGGAAGAAACATTAACACCCCTAAGTATTGGCAGGGGTTCGTGGAATGATTTCAAAAGCGTGTGCCTCCCCAGGAAATCTATCCACTGAGAGAAGGGAGCTCCTTCCTGTCCATCCAGGTCACCCAGACCGTGTCAGTTCCGTGAAAGCAAAACAAAATGGAGTAACATTTCCCGTGGGACATGCGCGCCCTCTTCAAATTCATGGCTAAGCTGTGAGCTGTGTGTGCTGTACTGCACCGTGTTGTGTGCGTGGCCTGAGCAGCCCGAGCCTATTGGACCGGGCGGTCGCTCTCCTGCTGAGTCACCTGGCGTGGCTGGGGGTGTGGCACGCACACCAGCTTTTGCGTGAGAACATGTTTCCAACTCTCCCCGACGCACAGGTAGAGAACGGTGCTGTGAAAGGCGCACGGAACCACATGGGGGTGCATTTGCCATGGGGTTCTTCCAACACTAACCATCGCTGAGGGCCCTGGTTAGGGCCCTTCCGTCACCAGCCAAGTGGGAGTGAATTTAGGCCCCGTCCTGCACTGTTCAGACCGGGCATACCGTTTTAAAATAAGTGACAGCCAGGAGTTCCATGGACTTGGAATCATTTTCAAATCTGGTGACGAAAGGGGTCTTCGCAGCGGCTGCCCCTGCCTTTCAACAGTCGCCTCGCTGCTGAAACACAACATGAACTCAATGAATATTCAACGTTTTGTGTCTCTGTTTTCTTGTCTGCAAAACAAGGTTGACAGCACTCCTGTTTCCTGAAGTCACGGTGAAAATGAAATGAGCTAATTAATGCAGGGACCCCTCCGTGGCCAGGGCTGCACTCGGACCACAGCGCTGCTGTCCAGCAACCGTTCCTGTGCCCAAACAGGTCAGACAGCCGGTCAGACAGCCGGTCAGCCCTGCGTGCTTTTGGCCAGCATCGCCGGGGTCGGAGCCCCCAACCCGTGGGTGGTCAATGCCAACTCAAAGTCGATCTCCAACTACTGATCTCTATTCACTCACAAATGGTCGTCTGTGAAATGTGTCTATGGGAAGGGTGCTTTGAGTTCCAAACCAGCCTAGAAAGGGTATCTGTGCAGATGCCCCCCACCCCGGGCAGGGGCCTGCCCTCGTAGTGAGAGTACCCCCTGGACTCACACCCTGACCCCTCGTGTGCCCGACAGGGTGACAGGAAGAGCTCGGAGCTCGGTGCCATCATGCTCCCTGGTCGCTTGCAGGCGGTACCTGCTCTCAAAGGTTGCGCCCCCGTCGCCTCTGGCTTCTAAAGGAGGCTGTGGACATGCACGTGGCGCTGACAATGCCTCCGGTTTCATCGGCGTGGGGAAGAGCCGCCAGGCCCCGAGGCGCTGGCCACAGGCACTGGCCGGAGCAGAGGGCGACGGCTCTGCGCAGTAAGCCTCCCGCTCGGTATTTCCTGTAACTGAAGGGAGCCCGGCCCTGGCCTCCAGCTCCAGGAAGTATTAGTGGCCGAGGCTCGGGTCGCATGGAAATGTACCTCGTTCAATGGAGGCTCCTTGCGCTGTGACGCAGAAATGAATGAGGGGACCTATTCCAGGCGCGTCCCTCCGGTGGGTCCCTGGTTCGCAGATTTCTGTGCGTACCCGAGTGAGAACGGCGCCCCGACCGGAAATGTCAGCAGCCTGGGATGTGGCAGCCATTGCGACGGCTCTCGAGGACCCGCCCCCGCCCACTGGCTGGGCTGCTGCACCTGCGCCCAGGGCTCCTCACCTGCCCCTCCCTCAGGTCCCATCAGACCCCGTGCATCGCCATCTGGGATGTTCCCAGCACATGGCCATTCTCACCCGCCGTCGTGCGCAGCCTCAGCCTGAAATCCAGAGGCAGGTGTGTCCTCGGTGCACGGGCCTTCTCCGCATGCTGACTCCTCTGTGGGATCATGTGCCCAAAGGTGTGAGCCACTGGCACAGGCCCCACCTGCGTTTTCTTGAAAGAAGAGCCATGTGGCTGCTGGTTCTGTAATCACAGAGCAGGGGCTGTGGGGCTGAAAGGGACTGTGGTGGCCACCTGGTCCCGGCACCTGGTCAGTCAGCACACGTCTCTGCAGGGGCCGGTGTGGGCCTGCCGTCTCTGCCCCCCGCCCCCCGTGCTGCCATCACAGCTTGGAAACAGCCAGGGACTGACGCTGGAGTTTCACATAATCCTCGTACGTCGTGACCTGCTATTCGAGGGCTTTCCGGCTGTTTAAGAACTCGAAACCAGCTCTCGGCTCCCGGCCGTACAACAGGAGATGGATTTGTCCCACAGCCAGAGGGTGTCAACCCCAGTGAGTCCGACCCTCACGTTAGCAGGTGAAGGTGCTGACGCCTGGAGGACTGAACCTTGGGTTCTTTCGGCCTTTCCTCTGAGTCAGTCATCGTGTGACGCTTACAGTGACCACCGGATTCTAAATCTCGTCTCGAGTAGGTCCCTGCTCCCCGAAGGCGGGGCCTGCCCGCGTGCAGCTCCCACACGCACCGTGGTGCCTCCTCAGACCCGTGCGTGGCCGTGCAGCACAGTCCAGACACTGGGCAGCATCCGGTTCTGGATGAAGGCAGAGAACACGGAAATTAGAAAACCGAGCCAGCATAACCCAGCTGTTCCGAGGGCTCTCGCCTTAAGTGTCCCCCTCAAGAGGGGCAGCGCGTGTCCCGGCTCCCCCAGCTCCGGCCTGTGGCAGCGGGGAGGCTGGGAGGCCGGGAGGCGTGGCCCGACACAGCTGTCCCATCACAGGGCTCACAGTGCAACTAGGAGAAAGTGAAGACGAAGTCTGTGGCTGTCCGCCTGGGGATGTGACACACCCAGGAAGGCTGGGAACATCCTGGGCCTCCTGCCCACCCGCCAGGGCTCGGAGGTGGGCACGCGGCCACCCTTCCACTGCTGACCTTCCACCGCTGCCCCATCCGGTCTTCCTGCCTCCGTGTTCCAGAGGCTCAGGTGGGTGGGGGGGGATCGTGAGTCTCTGGGACTCACACAAGAACAGACCCAGTTCTTGGCTATGCCACCCCCAAATCCTTTACTCCTGAGCCAAGTTACAGTCCGTGGACTCTCCGGGGGCCTGGTGCCCTGTGTGTGGTGGTGCCATTCGAAGAAAGGGAAGCCAGGAGTGAGGGGGTGGCGAGCAGTGGTGCCTGAGTTTGCAGGCGTCCGGGGAGGCAGGCTGCTGTCCCTGGGGGTTCCTCGGCCTGCGCCTCCAGGACTGGGTGGGGGTGGGGCTGCTCTCTTGGTGGGTTTCATAGAAGGACGTTTGTTTCATTGCAGCATTGTTCCGAGTCAGGAGGAATCATCTTTAAGGGGAAGGAACGCTGGAAGGGGAATTGAAACGAGGGAGCGGGGACTGTCTGGGAGGCGGGCGTGACCTTCCCAGCGTAACCCTGTGTGGACCCTGACTCGGTGGTGCCAGGATGGGGAGCTGATTGTTCCGCACCGAGACCACCCCACGCAGGTAACACTGAAACAGGATGCTTAGCCAGCGACGGGGAGGGCGTGTGCGTGCGAGAGTGAGTGTGTGTGTGTGAGTGTGTGTGTGTGTGCATGCGTGTGCGTGTGCACGCGCGCGCGCGTGTGTGTGTGTGTGTGTGTGTGTGTGTGCTGCAACAGAGAGAGAAACAGAGACCAACACAGAGAGTCAGAGAAAGACACACACAAAGAGACAGAGCGAGGGGCAGAGAGAGACTAGGAAGGACACACAGACAGAGGTCAGAGACAGACTCGGAGAAACCGGATTTCAGCTAAGCTGCTCGAAGCCCCACCGTAACCACAGTTTGAGGACTAAGGTAGTCTGCCCGCCACGCTGCTGTCTCTGTTGGCATTGCTGTCCTTCACGTCAGGGAACGACAAGGGACCCGCCTCCTGATGGGCGTGTGGCCGACTTGCCCTTGAGTCCCAGGCGGCTTTACAGGGAGCCATCCGCACGCCCTTAGTCCTGCCTGTGGGTCAGCATGGGTCCCGCCAGCTGGGCACCATGGAAGGCCTTGGGCTGCCCACCCCCAAAAGCAGCCTCTTGAAGACGTCCCACTTAAGCGCCTCCAGCCAGAGAGAAGCATCTGCTGTCTTTTATCCCAGTAACAAACAGCAGCACTGGGCGTGGGGCAGTATGTCAGCTCGGAGAGCCTGGGGAGCCAGGAGCCAGGGGGGCAGAGAATCACACCTTTGCACCCTCCTGGCCGGCAGTGTGGGAGGACACTGCCCCTGGTGGTCGCCCAGCCCATGGGCCGCGGGTTCTGTGCTCAGGTTGGGGCTTGCTGGACCTGTCAGGTCTCTCCTGAAGGTGAGCGGACAGGTGAGACTGCACATCACAGCGCTGGTCGGCGAGGGAGCCGCCGCAGCGACCCCTTGGGCCCCCTGGCT
This sequence comes from Myotis lucifugus, assembly GCF_000147115.1. Classification (NCBI taxonomy): domain Eukaryota; kingdom Metazoa; phylum Chordata; class Mammalia; order Chiroptera; family Vespertilionidae; genus Myotis; species Myotis lucifugus. The sequence goes on along the minus strand of NW_005876128.1, from coordinate 491 downwards.
GGAGGCTCGCCAGTTTCTTTCTTGGTGCCCCCCCACCCCATTTAACTTTGCTCTCCGCACCTCAGATACGATATTTAGTGGCAGAAAAAAGGCAGCAGGTGCAAGGGGGAATAAACCAGATTTTCTGGATTTAGAATGAGGCTGTGCATTGCAATACTGATCCACCAGGCATGCTATTTTTGTCTTTTGCAATTTCCTGGGACGCAGAGTTCTCGGGCCTTTTGATTTTCTCCAGTGTGCATAGCCCTAGGGTGTGGGGAGCGCGCTGACGAACTGTCCGACACCACAGGCCATTTTATTCAGGACGGGTGCCGGCCCGTCTCGCTGCCTGCGTTCTGTTCCCATGTGTATCTCGCCTCATTAAAAGGTGACGATCGGCAGAACTGATGTGACTGGGGGCACATTTCAACAATCGCCGAGCTGCCCGGATTGCGGAAGTATAGCAGGGAATTGGCCGTGCCCTCTTCCCTGGTTTGGACAGGGCGTCCTGG
>NW_005876127.1:4485-10670 GCF_000147115.1 Myotis lucifugus | reverse complement strand
CTGGTGGGTCTCGCCTGAAAACGCAGCATCAAACTCCTCTCCTTCCCTCCTCTTTAACTGTCTGGTTCTCTTTGTTCACTACGCCGCTTTCTGGGCCACCTCACACCTGTGACATGATAGCAATGATAGTCTAGTCCTGGATGGTGGACAAACGGTGAGCAATGGCAATGCAGGTCTGACCTTTTTTGGCTTGGTCCTGGGCATCCTGCAGTGATGCACAGCTAATGACTGCTAGCATGGCAAGGCGTCTTTTCCATCCCTCATCTCTGGACTGTTTTTTCTCTATCTTGTCAGTGTGTTGCTTGGGGCCACCGCCATCTGTGGCTGGAGTAGTCTGGTCACTTCCTCTCTCAGATCCATTGTTGCAGGAATCCACATGGGCTTTGAGGAGTTTTCTGGAAATATATAAGCATATTCTCGACCAAAGGTTAATAAAGGAATCCTTTCTGTAAACTAGACTCGGCATCTTTTCATTTTACCAAACCATTTTCCTTTGGCTTATTCGGACACCATGTATGTCCTGCCATCAGCATTACAAGTGAAAAAAATGTCAAAGTGAAAGAATTCAAAGTAATTAAGGCTTGATGTATTTTACTTACAGGAGATTACTCCACTATCCTGCCTTTTTTTTTGTTTTAAATTGCAAGGAGGATATTTTTTGCCTGCTGTACAATATTTTGGCTTTTAAAAATCCAGCATGCGAGCCTTGAAAGCTTTTAATTTAATTCTTAGTACAGAAGTATGACTGCTTTGAATTCATAGCATGATAAGCAGCTTTACTATGAGATGAATCATCAGTAAACAATTAGTTAATTCTCCAGGAATAGTTTCCTGCCTAGTACAACTAAGTTCCCCTGTATATTCACTTATTTCAATTTGCTAATTTAAATCAGTCTGAAATAAGGCTATTTTTAAACTTTATTTGTCCTTGGGTGTGGACACTAAATGACACTAACTGAATTTTTGCCCTCAGTCTTTGAATATATCCACATAAGCTTTGTTAGGGAGACAAAATGAAAATTATTTACTTTTCTATTTGAGGCCTAATATATTGACTTTTAATTACACTTTCCCAGACATTTGAAGGAAACCTCCCTTTATTTCTTCCCAGAGTAATTTCTAGACCACATTTAGAGAGTTCCTTTTTCAAAACACTTTTCTTTCTTTTAACCAAAGCAACAAGCATGGTTGCTTTTTGAATTCTGGCTGATACTGCTATGCCTACATACCATGCAAAAGTAACTCTCTTTTTATTTATGGTGACTTTATTAATGATCTGATTTAATGCTTGAATGATAATCTACAGTTTACCTTGTAAATAGTAGCAGAAGAGATTTTAAAATTTCTCCCTTTTATTAAGCTTAAAATTTACTTTAAAGCCACATTCTTTTTGGCTAGTTCTCATCTGCATACACAGAGAGGTTATGGGAACTTTTACCTTGGACTTTGTTAAAGCCAATTGCTTATAAAAACATTGGCTTCTCATATAACTGAAATTATATGACCTTGATTATATTCTAAAAAGCCAATTTATTAAGTAATTAAAGTAGGCATCTTAATTGAAAAAGGAAAGCAAGCAAACTTAGACATTTGACCTATTAAGTATAGATGCTGCCCTACTCCCCAGCCTATTTGAAGTGCAGGCTGCCTGAGGGCTTTTGTTTGCTTTTGTTTTTAAAATTCCACTGCTGAATGATGTGGTTCTGCATAAGAAATATTCAGCAACCTTGTCCTGCCCTCCCTTAGAGCTTAAAACCTTCATAACATTTAAAATATATGTATATAAATAAAATATATTAATTTTTATATTTGCTAAAGCTTTCCATGTGATTTCAAGTATATTAGATCAGCCAATTTCAAAATTATTTCTTTTAAGAAGAGAGAATAAATCCTCGAATCATTCCAGGGCCCTTGGGATGTTCCAAAGTCATCTCTCAGTTAATTTCTTAAAATTTAACTTGGAATGACCATCAAATATATATATGTTATGCCCAGATTTCAAGATTCCCAAGAAACCACATTAGGGAGCCAGCCAATCGATGCAAAAGCATAAGAATCTGTATTTCGAGCTAGCTCGGCTCCCCATCCACCAGACTCACCGACACAACGGCAGGCCAAGTGGCTGAGAGACAGAACCCCGCCTTGAGACGGGTTATAAAGGGGGGGGTTGGAAGGGGAGGAGAAAGGACTGTGATTGGCCAGGCGCAAGTTGATGTCTTGTTCCTGGGTGTGGCTAGCAGTCTTAGACTTCCGGGAAGAACCTTCTTGCCAAGCACATGGCCAAGGTAAGATGGAGGACGTAGCCCTTACCCTGGGGCAAGATGGAGGGTGTAGCCTTTACCCTGGGGCAAGGTGGAGGGCCTAGCCCTCGCCCTTTCATTCCCCCCTTTGTCTTGGAACTTCCGGCTCAATCATGAGACGGACTGCATTTTTATTCCACTATTGCTAGAGGCCCGAACTGGGCATATTTTAACAAATGGTCTGGTGGAAGGGAAAGAAACCATTTTAGCTTTAACAACTTCTATTGAAATAGGATTTTTCTTCTTAAAATTCCTCCATGGCTATTAAAAAGCCAAATTAAGATTAATTTATCTACTGTCCTGATGTTTGCATAAACACAACAAGAATGGTAACTGACTACCTTTGCTGGAATCTCATGGTTGAATCTTAATGTGCCCCATAGGGCCAGGAAGCCATGCCACCCAGCTGCCATCAGGCCCGCCTGCAGTATCTGCTGAGTTAGGTGAATCCCTCACCTGCAGCAACTCCACCTGAGCCCACGCTCTAGGCTTTAAGCCCATCTCAGTAGCTCCCCTACTTGTTGCGGCCCAGAGTGTGTGGGAGTTCCGCAGGAATGCAGAGGCATCCCTACTGCTCCCCTTCTACTCTTACCAACCGCCAATGATGGTAGGGCATGGGCCTGATGCTCCAGCGCCAGCCATCTTCAGGGCTTCCAAGCAGGATACCAGGATTTCTTCGTGGCATTCTTACTGGCTTCAAGTCTTTAGAGCTCAGACAGGGCTCTTTAAAACATGATACTTCAGTCAAAGTTTTCCGTTAATAAAACCATTATTAGGAACCGGTCTTATTGAATCCATGCAAAGAAATGTATTGCCATGTTAGCATTGCCAAATTTCGGAGGAATTACACAAGAAGAAAAATATACTGATCTACTCTAAGATTTTCTGACTTTTCTTGTCAATTCCTTTTAATAAAACAGTAATTGTTGGCATTAAATTTTCTTTCTATGCATAACCATACCTCAGACCTTCTATTTTAAACAGGCCTTTTCCAGCTTACTACCCTTGACATGGGCATGGTCACAAAGGCCTGCAAGACAGTATTACGGGCTGCCAACTGTTAGCTGTCTTTCAACAGAGACCAAAACCTGATGGGCACCTTTCCTGCCCATTTGGGCACCTGTCCTCTTGGCAGCTGGCCATCCTTTACTTTTGGGGGTCACCCCACATAGTTCCCTTCCAGGACAGCCAACATACATTCAAACCTGCAAGAGAATTAGAGGTCAATATAACATATCAATACAATGAAACATGATATTGGCATCATGGCCGCTTTAGCCAGCCAAATTCTACTAAAGTCTATTCTTGGCCTTCCCTATAAATTGTCCTTGTCTCTTTGGAGCCATGTCCATGAAGATGCAGGCATCATCTAAGTCTATTGTGGGGGCTCCTGGCGACAGGAGTGATCGCGAGTCATGTTACCAGCATCAGGCAGGTGGAGCACACCGTAGCTTGAGCTTGAGCGGGTTGCGTTGATCTCGATCGACGCTCCATTTGGTGATGAAGTCTTTTTGGACCGTGGATGGGTCTGCTGACCGGACGTGGGTGTGATGGACCCAGGTCGCGACGCCGTCTACCTTGAGAGCAGTGGGGTCGTCAGCACCACGGAGTAGGGTGTAGGGACCTTTCCATCGAGGCTCCAGGTGGTGCCTTTTGACGTAGACCCAATCTCCTGGTCTGTGCTGATGAGGAGTTGGGGTTGGGCCAGTCTCCTGGGTGGCGCCGAGGCGTGGCCAAATGTCCTCGTGCGCCCTCTGGAGCCCTTTCAAGGAAAGAGACAATTCTTGCAGCAAGAAAGTCAGCTTTAAGGTTAGGAATGACAGGGGGTGGTCTGCCAAACATGATAGGAGAGCCACCCAGTCCTCGCCAGTTTCCATGGTTCGTTTCTACCAGTTCCCTTTGTGGCAGAGCAGCAACCAGGCCTCTTTCAAGGGAATGCGCTAGAAGGCCCCTTCTTTGCTAGCAGCAATAGGTACCAAATCCTTTCAGTATATTTGACCAGCTTCATTCCCGCCCATCTTTACAGATTCCAAGGCCCATTGTCTTCCTTTAATCAGTACTGGCCTGTATTATCTAATTCAGCACAGGCATGGGGAAGGGCCATTAAATCTTTGCCTTGAGGAACTGTGAGCCCCACTCTTAAATGTAAAAGCCATAAATACCTTTTAAGTTTACCCCAGAATTTCAAAATTCCAACCCAGCACAGAATATCACATAGCAAATCAAAGTTCCCAGCAAACAAACAGACAGAGGTGTTTACAAACATACTTACACCTTTTCAGTGAACAAGTATCTTTACAGTCTTGGGCTCTTGAGCAGATAACAGGAACACCGCCCCCAAGTCCCCTGATGGGGGCCTGACAGGAACAGATGTGGGGGCCTTTCCCACATCCCAGGACAGGATTCTTGACCTATGTCTCATTTAGATAGAAACGGTTTTCATCACAAATAAACAAACAAATCCAAAACCAAAAACTAAGAAAATCAAGGCCAGAAGTACCCTCCGATGTTTCAGGGGTACCAAGGAAGGAGAAGTTAGGCAATGTCCAGCGCTTCTCACAATCCACCACCAGTGACCAGTTCCAGCTTACTGGCCTACCATTCATTTAACATTTCTTTCCTCCCATCACACCAAAGCCATGCTTTCCAGTTAGTTAGAACTTTTAGCCTTAATTTTTAGGTGACATGTAAATAATTAACATTCCTCAGATTAACAATATATTCAAATTCAATAACAATGATACATATTTAAGCATTAAGGACAGATCTATTTACAGAAGCAGAGACAGCATGCAATCCAAACCACAGCTGTGGATAAACACATTATCTAGAGTCCTTGGGTAACCTAGGTCAAACTTAGGCATATCCTGGGTCTCCCAAACACTGAGTTGAATGTTAGCTGGAGCCCTCCCGACCCTGGGACAGCTGCACTGTCCCTCCCAGGCAAAGGAAAAATATGCCCTTGAAGATCAGTATGAAACCACAGTTTCTATCTGACTTTAGAAATTGGATTACTACTATCAGTCCCTTTTAAAGACTTTGACATAACCTTTAATTGTCCTTAGTTTAAGGAAAGCAGGGTTTTCTAGATTTAAGAGATTAGCTTAAAAATAAATCCGCAAAACAAGCACACTTGCAGCCCCATAAAACTTTGCCTTAAAGCTCCACCCCTGACTAAATCAGAGGGCGGGGCCTTTGCTGTTTCAAGATGGCGGCCCCCAGGGGAGCGGCAAACCATGCGGCCAACATGGCGGCTGTCAAGGCTTGCAGCCCAAAATGGTGGCTGTACCAATAAGCAAAGTTATTTAGTTACCACAATAACATAATTTTTCCCAATTCAATCCAAACATTTCTTTGTCAGGTTCATCTGCCATTTTTAAGGCCAAAACAGTATCGGGTTTTTATTCTGTACACAGCAAAAGGTCAAGTTCAGCTCAAAACTATGTGCACTCGTTTTTAACCTGGCCTTTTCCCTTTACACGTGCACAGAAATCCCAGATGCATTTTAAAACTTTTCAATTACAAGAAGGATTTTTAAATCAATACTTTTACATTGAAGGATACATTGAACTTCTATCATCTAGCTGGGGTGATTTCCACGGGAAGAGCCCTGCTCCCGTCCAGAGTAGCCGCCGCCGCCGCCGCGCCCCCCTCCCCCAGGTGTCCGGCCCGGGGGCTCTGTGCGGGACCTTTCCCAGATCTTTCCCTGGATCCGAAACTGCCGGGGGGTCTCTCAGCTCTAACCATCCGGAAGCAAATCGAAAGTGCTAAACGCCGAAGTTCTTGTCCCGGGCCCCTAGCTGATATTAGCCCCGGGGGCCAACGGCCCCGTCACGCCTATGCCGCAACGGCATGGAGCCCAGACCGAGCTGAGCCATCGCACGC
>NW_005876127.1:0-4385 GCF_000147115.1 Myotis lucifugus | reverse complement strand
GAGCTCTAAAGCCTCCCGCAATCTCCTTGAACTGATCAATCACAATACAAAAAGGAGCAGTCTGAGTCCATTCCATAACGTCCGTCCAGTAAGTTCACAGAAAGAAACATACAAACACAGAAAACTAAATGGGCCCGAAAATACAGCCTTCCAACTCCATGGAAGAGAAAACCGAAGCGGGAGCGAACCGCCTGTAAACCGAAAACAATGGCTGCTCGCCACCGAGTGGCTGCAGACCAACCAGCGGGTGCGACCCGCCCGTCTCAGATTGGGGTTTCTACAGACCTTCCGACTTTTTGGAAGCAAAATTACACCCCTACAGATACAGATGGAGGATCGAGGCGTCCCCTGACTCCTCCCGCCCTTTGACCCCCATGTGCGTCCACGATCAATGTGGGCGAATACAGATTTCAGAAGTGAGCTCACACAGAACAGATAAAGCACACAGAACAGAATACACAACACAAGGACACTTACCGCGGCCACGCAGATTCTACGAATTGGGGGAGTCCCTACATGGTCTTGGGAACCCCGGGCGAGCCCCCAAATGTTATGCCCAGATTTCAAGATTCCCAAGAAACCACATCAGGGAGCCAGCCAATCGATGCAAAAGCATAAGAATCTGTATTTCGAGCTAGCTCGGCTCCCCATCCACCAGACTCACCGACACAACGGCAGGCCAAGTGGCTGAGAGACAGAACCCCGCCTTGAGACGGGTTATAAAGGGGGGGGTTGGAAGGGGAGGAGAAAGGACTGTGATTGGCCAGGCGCAAGTTGATGTCTTGTTCCTGGGTGTGGCTAGCAGAGTCTTAGACTTCCGGGAAGAACCTTCTTGCCAAGCACATGGCCAAGGTAAGATGGAGGACTAGCCCTTACCCTGGGGCAAGATGGAGGGTGTAGCCTTTACCCTGGGGCAAGGTGGAGGGCCTAGCCCTCGCCCTTTCATATATATATCCTAAAGATTATATTATATACTTTTTGTAATTATTCTATAAGATATCAATTAAATTTAAACTGATTTTTATATTAAAAATTTGGTTCAGACCACAGAATTAATTCTCTTTATTAATTGACCATATAAAATAGTATACTCTAGGTTGAAATTTTACCACACATAGACTATAATATATTTTGAACTACTAATTTCTCCAGAGAAAATACAAGAATTATTTTCTCAAAAATAAATTTCTATACTTTATGTATTTTTTATCACAGCTATATGATTTCTCCTGGTCCGGTATTCGCTGGCACCCTGCCCCGGGGGCGAAAAGACCCCCTCCCTCTCTTGGGCCGGTGAGAAACTGACCTCACCACACTGACGTCCAGAAACTGCCCCACCCCAGTGGAAAGTCCCTGCCGGACAAACGGCTCCTGGAAATGGCCAAAACCGCAGGACAGACCGCAGGTTTCACCTGACCCCGGAAAACCCCCACTGCCACCAGTTTCTGCCAGCATAAAAACTTGCCCCTGCTCCAGTCTGGCGTGGCTTCTCCTGCTCCCCTCTCTGAGCTGGTGAACCCGCCCGTGTGTTCCCAATAAAGCCTGTTTAATCTGGTCTCTGTTTGGACTCACGGTTTTTCCTTGCGGCGGCGTAAAACCTAATACTCCTAACTTAATTGGAAATTTAAATTCTTCGAAGCCTCAAATTTTAGGTGGCAAGTTAAATACTTAGCATTTCTCAGATTAGCAATAATTTCACATTTTTAAGAATATATTTCAAATAAAATACAAGACATATTTAATTAATAGATTCAATTCTATCCTCTAGATTTTTCATATGAGGCAAACTCAGATTAGCATTTCAGTATTTTGGTATTTCAAAATACCTAGATATTTAATAATTTTTATTATTTAATTTAGCAAACCCCAAAGCTTTAATTTGCCAAGGATTTTGGAAAACTATGTTTCTGGCTGGCAAACCAGGTTTGGCCCAGCCGCTTGATGTAAAACTACCACATTTTTTTCTGCTGGGGAAAATGTGACCAGCCCCCTCCTTCAACAAGGAGTGAACCCCCACTATCAATATACCTATAATTATAACTGAAAAGCTTTACTACAAATCCTTCATTTTAGTTTCATTATTTATCCATGTTTCAACAATTTTGAGATTTTAAAGCCAATTATTACTATTCAGTGCATTTTCTTTGGTAAATTCTGTAACAGAGATAACTTACTGACTTTCAGTGTCCCCAGTGTTAACTTTGGAATGCAGTTCATTATTATTCAAAAACTGCCCTTTATTATGAAAACACTAATCTTGTTGCTTAGAACCAGCCTGAATTTTTTCCTTGGGTTATTTTTGCCATCTTTTTGAGAAAAGTAGTTTTGGGTTTATTCTATAACATCCATAAAGAGATTGAGCACATCCCAAAACCTATCCAAATCGGATGGAGCGCTCTTTTGTCTTAAGCTAGCTTTCTCTCTTTAGGAGTACAGAAATCCCAGATGCATTCCTAAATTCTGCCAAATTTTTAAAGGACGGATCAGGAAATAAAAATCATGGCAAAAATAAGACTTTTTAAAAGCACTATTGGGAGTGGGCATCCCTTTTACAGGATCAACATGTGTCTCTCCACCACCACATTTTGTTTGCTCTGGGGAAATTCAGTAGATGGTCTAGCTGTTCAGGTGGTTTCTTTCCCCAATTAAAGTAACGGCATGCTTAATAAACTAACAATAAACTCATCAATAAAAAAATCAAACAAAAAGGCACATCAACAAACATATAAACAAGACTTAATAAATCACAGTTCTTTCCTGGAAATTTCTCTCCATAGCATTGAATACCCTTTAAAGTTATTTTAGTTAAACTCTGCCTGTCCTAAGGCATCATATGGTAATTTTCAGACAAAGAATCAGAATCTTCCTGCGAGAGAGCTGATAGCTCCACCCTGTCTAGCTGCCATGTCTTTCCACACTAGAGGTAGAGGATCCAGCGGCTTTTTACTGAATATGGACTTCTGATCCCGAATATGAATTAAGCATTTTGCAATTTAAACAAGTCCCCACTTAGTTAAAGATGACAACGGCTCTCTTTTTCCTCAAACCTGATTTAAAAAAGTAACTTTTTACATTTTAATGTCTTTATAATTTTGCCTTTTAACTGAATTCTTCCCCATTATGGCCTTGCTTGAAAAAGAAATCCTCACTCTCTTTGGATCCTGACTTCCAAAGCTAGTATGAGCTTTACACACAGTTAATCTCCCCACCGAATTTTCCGAAAAACCCCACCTATTTACCGGTGATCCCCACCTTTACCGGTGGTCCTCTTCCTTCGCTCAGGTGAATAATCACCAGATGTCCAGATGTCCCTGTTCGGGCAACATAAATGCCGCAGTTTTTTTGCGGCAAGGATTCAGGAATCTGGAGACGGGGTGTGTGCATAAATGGATAGAGACTAGACAAGAAATATAAATTTGAAAGGCATGGGAAACCAGGTGGAAACCAGTTCTCTAGTGAAGTGGCTCCCTGAGTCTCCAGACCCACATTCTTTTTATTTACTGGAAAACACAGTGGCCCTTTAGGAATGGAAAAAGGTAAAGTGTGATACACAGGAAAAGATGATTAGATTAGGAGAAATGCCTACAGCTGTTCAGCAGCAGGTAATAATATGCAGATTTTCAACCCTGCTGAATGCCCAAGGTCCATCAGCCTTCTGATGAACTTCTTGCATAATTATGACCTGCTGAAATTTTTCTCCAGCACATATGCTTAATCAGTTTTTGAAATATCTTAAATTATATGCATTTGGGGTCAGTCTGGTTTTTAGAGTTACTAGGAAGCACAGATCAGCTCCCAGTTTCCTCATTGGTGTTAATTGCATTACTATTCCCTTAGGGATCTAGACTGGAAAACTTTTTGTCATCTTTGACTTATTCCTGTCCTTCACTTTTCATATTCAGTAAATAATCTGCTTATAAGGCCATTCATACACATCTTGTACTCTTCATTTTTATTGCAACAAACCTAGTGAATATAATGCTTAGTTATCAGTCTGTCTGTCCATCCACTTATCCATCCATCCATCCATCCATCCATCCATCCCTTGTGACTCTACTTTAAAAAAAATATTTGAAAGACAATAAAGCGAAGCACGGTAAATCTGGATTAAAAGGAAACAGAGTAGGCCTAAATCAATTGTTCTCAACGTTAGATGCATTAGAATCAATGGAGAACTCTTGAAAAATATTGATACTCAGAACAACTCACAGAGATTTGGATTTCTATGCTCTATAGCTCCCTCGGTTAATGTGCAGCCAGTTTGGGAACTCTGGAATTGAAAATGAGGGAGTAGATATTACCAGCCACTTGATATGAGCTGATTACAACCTTTCAAACATGTGTATGGCTGCAAAGGCAAAAAAGGGATATGTCCTCTGTTAAAG
>NW_005876126.1:0-10571 GCF_000147115.1 Myotis lucifugus | reverse complement strand
GACAGATGGCGGCCTCCCCCGCGGTAAACAACTCCAGGAACAGGGTTCCTTCTAGGCTCCCAGGGGCCTCCCCACGTCTCGTGCGGCTGCTGCTTGCTTCTCGCTCCTTTTGTTGGAAGGAAGATGAGCGTTCGCTTCATGCCGCAGGGATGTCTCGCACACGTGGCTGCTCACGTTTTGTTTCCGCGGTGATGTCCTGGGCCTGCCCAGCATCCCCACAGCCACACGGAGGGAAAGACCGATTCTCAGTGACACTCGTCCTTAGACATCCTTTCCTCATTGTTTTAAACCCGTACCGACCCAGTGAACATAAGGTCTCAGCCAAAAGCCACAAAATTAAAGGCCGAACAACCTATTCTTAGTGACGTCCCTGGTGTAGCAAGCTGAGCTCCTGAGCCAGTAAAAGAAAGTCCTCCTAGTAAATGCTGGTCTCAGATGTTAGTAACACACCTCACAGCTGTCAGAACGGCTGCCGTCAATAAAGCAACAGCAAGTGCTGGCGAGGATGCGGAGAAAAGGAGCCCTTGTGCACGCTGGTGCGAATGCAGACGGGGGCAGCCACTGTGGAGAACTGTGGAGTTTCCTCGAAAAATTGAAAATGGAACTTCCTTCTGACCCAGGGATCCCACTTATAGGAATATGTCCCAAGAAACCGGAAGCACCACTCAGGAAGAATGTGTGCGCCCCTGTGCTCACAGCAGCACAGGTTACATGGCTAAGACCTGGACACAGCCCACGTGCCCACCAGCAGGTGAGTGGGTAAAAAGCTGTGTACATCTACACCATGGGATACTACGCAGCAGTGAAGAAGGACCTCCTACCCTCTGAGACAGCACGGAGGGGCCTGGAGAGGATTGTGCTGAGTGAAATAAGCCGGTCAGAGAAAGACAAGGATCACATGATCTCACTTATGTGTAGAATCTAATGAACAAAATAAACTGATGAATAAAATAGAACCAGAGACACGGAAGCATGGAACAGAGTGCGGAACCTCAGAGGGAAGGGGGGAGGGTGAGTAATTTGAATCCTAGACGACAAAAGATCAAATTTTAAAATCTAACAAGTCTACACAATAGGAGTAGACACCTGGGGCCAGAAAAGAATTTCAGCTCGTTTTCCATTCGGCACTTTACTCCGGAGGAAGTGAGGGTGGGGCCGCGGAGGAGTGTGAGTGACAGCGAGCCCAGCGCACCCACGCGCTCTCCAGCCCACGGCAGGTCCCGACGAGGAGAGGTGAGCCGTTTAAAGGGTGCAAGCAGAGCACCTCCACTCTGGGTTCCAGGAACAGCAGTGGGTTTGCCTCCCTGGATGCCAGAGACAGTGGCTGGGCTCATGTCTGATCTTAGAGCAGCGGTTCTCAACCTTGGCTGCACATTAGAATCACCTGGGAGGATGAGGCCCAGAAATCAGGATTTTTAAAAGATTCCCAGGTGACTCTAATGTGCAGCCAAGGTTGAGAACCACTGTCTTAGCGGCAGGAGCGGGAACCTGCCTGGCTGGCCCGCCCGACGGCGTCTCTACGTCCAAACACAAAGCGGGTGACGAGACGGGAGTGTGAACGTGGAAAACTACGTAACGGTGAAGCCACAGACGGCAAAGCCACCACCAACTCTCACGGCAAAGGAGCTCGACTAAGAAAATACACCTCCATGAAGTCAAGAACATGTGAAACAATATAAAAGGTGTTTCGGCTACTTATTGTTGCATCGCAATAACCATCTTCTTGCATTTCGTGATTTAGGGGAGGTGCTGGGCTCCAGGTGGGGACTCTGTAGCTCCCGGCTGCACTGAGGGTCCCCGACGGGCGCAGCCGCCTGCTCAGGGGGCGCCTGGGGGTGGGGGGCTGCACAGCCTCTCCGCAGGCCCTCAGCACAGAGGGGCTTCTCACGGAGGCTCGGGGCCCGAGAGGGAACATTCTAGCAAACAAAGCAGAAGCTGCCTGGGCTCCCCTGGCTTGGCCTTGGAAACCCTACAGAACCCTCCGTCATCCGTGTTCACGGGCAGGGGACACGGCTCTCACCATGTGATGAAAGAAGATCAGGTTAATGACGAAAGACCGAACACTGTCGCTCGGAGCTGAAACACGACAAGGAAGTCTGCCATCGCCAAGCAACGCCAAGACTGGCCGCCGCCCGGCCGCCGGGGGGAGCGGGACAGAACCCCCTCCGCCTCAGGAAGGCCACCTGCTCACGGCCCCTCAGTCTGGAATTCTAGCCCCAGAACTTCGAGATGATATGTTTCTGTTATTTTATGTCACTTAGTTTTGGTCCTTTGTTATGGAAGCCTAGGAAACTAGTACAGATTTTTATGACTTTTTCCACTTTGAGAAGTATGTGGTTCTTGCTTAAATATTCCTATCTTTGTTTATAAATACCCCATTTCACTTCCTATATTTTTATGATATTCTGAAAGATGTTTATTTATTATTTATGCTATAGACAATCATTCTAATAAGTTATTAAAGGTCTAATTCTTCTTTTTGCAAAAAGGAAAAACTAAGTAAGTATGAAAACATCCCATTTCATGGAATAGAAGAGAGTATCATGACAAATCATTACTTTCCACATTGAATTCGCAATGCAATGCAACCCCTATCAAAGCCCCAACTTCTTTTTTAGACACAAACACACAATCTGCTCCTCAAACTCAGATGGAAACGCCAGCGGCCCTGAAGAGCCGACCACCGGCTGGGAGGCCCCTTCCAGCTTCAGCACTTACTTCAACGCTGTGGTCACCACGACGGGTGTGGCGCGGCCGACGGACGGACGGACGTGCGAGCCTGGAACAGAACTGACACCCAGCAACGAACATCTAACGGTCACACCAAACGGTCAGGGCCACTCCATGGAGGAGAACAGCCCCTTCAACACGCGGATGGGGCGCCTGCCTGTGGCCCCAAAGAACTGGAATAGGATTTCTCCAAAGAAGACGTGGACCATCAAAGGCATAACGTGTTCAACGCCATTCATCTCCTTCACCGCGAGGGGAATGCTACCACTTTACGCCCCCGAGTGGCTACCATGAGACAGACAATAACAAGTGCTGGCAATGATGTAGGGCTCTTGGGACTTTGTAGCCACATGTGGAATTTAAACCAACGGAGCCACATACCAAGTCTGGCAGTTCCTCAACAGTCAAAAATAGAGCAGCCACAGGACCCAGAAACCCACTCCTGGAATGTGCACAGAGCTGACGCGATGTGCAGGCAGAAACGTGCACGTGGATCTTTACAGCAGCACCATTCAGTGTCGCCAACAGCAGAAACCACCCCAGAAACCATCTCCAGCGGGAGGAGCAGAGGGAGGGCTCCCCGAACCACGAGGTGTTTCAGCCTGAGTGACAGGCGCCGGCACAAAGGGCACCTGCCGGGAGGTCCTCAGACGGGAAACATCCAGAAAGGCGGGTCCCGCAGACGCAGATCCGTGCGGGCGGGTCGAGGCTGCGGGGGCTGCCTCCACCAGGTGTGGGTTCTGTGGGGCCACACGTCCTGGCATGGGCAGTGCTGACGGCTGCACAAAGTTAAACATGGTCAGACCAACCGCACCGCACAGTTAAGGGGGTGGATTCCGTGCCATGTGAGCTGTGTCTCAACAAACCACGTAATGAAATGCCTTCGGAGACCCTTACAGATGGAACCGCAGCTGGACTGGTGCAGTGACCCGGGGTGCGGGCTGGACGTGGAGGCGAGGGCGAGGGGGCTGATGGTGGGGTTCAGGGGGGTTCTCCCTGAGGGGAGGGCTGGACGCAGAGGCGAGGGCGAGGGGAGCTGGTGGTGGGGTTCAGGGGGCTTCTCCCTGCTCCTAGAGAGACTTGAAATGCTGCACAATGTCATTCTTTTTGGAAGAATAACTAAGTAAAACTTTATTAAAAGGGGGCTGTTGAGGAGAACTATTGTAAAGCCGCATAATAAAAGCAGGTGGGCTCTGAGGGAGTGGACAGCGTGTGAAGCAGCAGCCGAGACCCTCTCAGGGAGGGCCAGGCACTGCACATCTGGAGGAACATGGGAGTGACGGGCCGCTGCCAGTCCCCTGGGGCCACACACAGGCACAGGCACAAAGGTGACATTTTAAATAAAATTTAAAATATATAAGAACAGATTACGTCCATGCGAGACATTAGGAAAATATCAATGAACATATCCTCTTAAGGAAAGTTCTCCTAAATCTAATTAAAAAAACCAGATCTTAGGTTTTTTTCAAAATATCACAAACACAAAGGTTATCGCTAAGTTATGGAAAGGAGCTGATACCTAATAAAAAAGTGTTCCCATTTAAAAACAGGGTGAATAAATAATTCACAAGAAGTGAAATACAAATGCCCGAGAGACCAAGCGGAGTTCCGTTCTCTCACCCGCGCTCCGCCTGGAGGCCCCGCCCCCCGCCCCGTGTGCTGGAGGAGGAAGGAGGCGGTTCACCCAGAAGAACTGAGACAGATGGTGGCTCTGTCCTGGCCTTCCAGCCGGCCCGGGCCTGTGCTCTGCGCAACAAGTATTTGTAAATAGCAGTTGTTCCTGTTGCTGCAGACACATCCCCTCATACTCTATTAGGAGGTAAATAAGTGACCCAAACTTGTTAGAGAAACTTGGCAACATTTACCAAAAGCTGTTCAGAGTGAGGACATTGACTCGGCAATTACAGGTCTGAACGTGTTCTAGGGAGAGAGCCACAGGAGCAGTGCGCACGGGGTGCCCATCCCACAGCCAGGCCCTGGCCAGGGGCCCCCAAACCAGGAGCCCTGAAGTGTGAGTTCGATAAATGCTGGTGCCGGATCCCAAGTCCCATCAGGTGGAGAGTTAGGCTGAAACCACTACACGCACGTGTGTGTCTGTGCACACCTGTACGCACACACATTCGGGAAAGCCTGCGAGTTTACACAGTGTGTTAGCGGCGACCTCTGTGGGAAGCGAGGGACCAGGAACGAACGGCTGTGTCCCCGTTCGTGCGCTCGCTTGGTCTGCTCGTGTGTGTTCTCTACTTTCCACAACGGCTCTCTCGCCCCTTTAAGAAGGGGAAACGCATCTGAAACAGCATCACTTGTGAAGCCAGGAGGACCCCACCAACACGTTCCTGCGTGTGTGCCCCTGGAACTCCCCACCGATGCCGCAGAGGCTGCGCCGAATCGCGGCGGAACCATACTGCTCCGTCGGACGGGGACCCGCCTTCTCCTCGGCTCCAGCTCTGGGTGCCTGAGGAGAAGCGAGCGCTGGCCGGCTCCCTGGATGAGTCACCGCCGCTGGGCCCATCGGGTGCCACAGGCACAGCCGCGTCTGTGTGGCTTTCATGGGACGACTTGTTCCTGTGCCTCCTCCTTGGTGTCACATAGCTGTCCCCTGACTCCTGCCCTGGAACAGAAGACCAGCTGCTGGTGTGTGATCCGCCGCCCTCCTGGCCTGGGCAACAGCTACAATAGGAAATGCATGTGAGAGG
This sequence comes from Myotis lucifugus, assembly GCF_000147115.1. Classification (NCBI taxonomy): domain Eukaryota; kingdom Metazoa; phylum Chordata; class Mammalia; order Chiroptera; family Vespertilionidae; genus Myotis; species Myotis lucifugus. The sequence continues at coordinate 5,145 of NW_005876126.1, read as the reverse complement.
AACCCTGTGTGCTGAGAACTAAAATGCTGCAACCTATTTCAGCAACAATTTTTGAAGTTGGGCTTATAAATCACTTACAGAGAAACGGAGCCGAGCTGGAGTTACCGCCAGCGGCCACATTCCTGTGCCGTGACCGCAGCCAGCTGGGGCCGGGCCACGCAGCCGCCGGGGGCTGGGCCAGGGCATCAGAACAGACCCGGCCAGACCTCAGTCAACGCCACCGAGTATAATAGGAACCATCTTCCGTGGCCTCGGCTCAAACGCTGCAGCACAAACGGTTGCAAATGTGTCACTGGCAACCCAGGCGACCTGCCCCACCCACGGGCCCGAGTGCTGCCGTGGAAACCCCGTGGCCGCTCTACCAGGAGGACAGCCACGGCCGAGCGGCCACAGAGAACACAGCCCCTCCCTCCTTCCCACCGGTCCCGCCTGTCCCTGAGCCACAAACACCTCCTCCGTGCACCACACCTGCCGTCCTGGGCCTCCCAACACCATGTTAGCTGAGATGAGAAGTTAGCCTGACTCCCAGCAACGTCGCCACCCCGGCCCCAGGACAGGCCACGTGAGAAGTGCCAGCTGCTTGGGACCGAGGGACACCTGGACGGGGAGCGACCTGGGCTGTCACCGGGGACACCTGACTATGACGCCAACTCGACACCCAGGTCTGGGCCTGGCTGGCGTGCGCAAGTGGCATGCTAGGATGGCGTGCGCGGGTGGCACATGTGAGCAGCCTGTGCGATTGGCATGTGCGGATGGCGTGTGCAGACAGAGCGCTGGACTGCACCACTGACCTCGCCGAGGTGAACGCGCGGAGCGGACCCGGCTCCGTGAACCAAGCAGCTGAGGAAGGGCCTTGGGTGGAGCAGAAGACTCCTGGGAGGAAGGCGGGGCCCAGACGTGGGGGGCAGCGTCTGAAGGACGAGAGGAACTGGGTGGGGAGGGGAGGAGAGAATGTTTCCCCAGAAGCAGAGGCAGCAGCTGCACAGGCTGCCATGTGTGCGGGAACGCGGAGCACGGACAGGCAGCGCGTTAGGGTGACTGGGGTGTATTGGGGAGGAAATCGGGAGGTGAGGTTAGAGGAGCTGCCTCCCTGCCCAGAAGAGATTGGGAACAACCGCGTTCTGCAGGGCAGGATGCAGGGACCGGGCAGGGGCCAGGGCAGAGCCTGCCCGTCTCCAAAAGGGTCCCTGACAAAGCGGGGCCTGACTGGAAACCCGGGGCCCCCAACACAGCAGGCCTGGTGGGGAGCAGGGTGAGCAGGTCAGACATTCCCTCAGACGGAGAAATCAGAGGCAAAATCGCCTGCACTGAGACCTACGTCCGGCCCACCACGACGGGGCCACACGCAATGCTGAGGTCCACGTCCGGCCCACCACGACGGGACCACACGCAATGCTGAGGTCCACGTCCGGCCCACCACGACGGGACCACACGCAATGCTGAGGTCCACGTCCGGCCCACCACGACGGGGCCACATGCAATGCTGAGGTCCACGTCTGGCCCACCACGACGGGGCCACACGCAATGCTGAGGTCCACGTCCGGCCCACCACGATGGGACCACACGCAATGCTGAGGTCCACGTCCGGCCCACCACGACGGGGCCACACACAATGCTGAGGTCCACGTCTCACCCACCACGACGGGGCCACACGCAATGGCTACAGAAAGGAACTCTGCTCTCATGGCAATGACCAGCACTTGTTGTTACCCGACACCTGAGGTGGCTGACAACCCCACACGCAACCAGGAGTCACCAACTGGCCGTGGGCCTCCAGGTGAGCGTGACGTGCACATGTGGATCTGGAGGAGAACCGCCAGCGCAGTCGCAAGAAGGCGGGGTGTGGACGGCTTATCTGTTTCCTCGTCGGGGGGACGTGTCGACTGCCCACGTGAAGAACACCAGCGGGGAGAGGGTCAGGATGATGGTATCGGCTGAGCAAGTCCTATCACTGCTCTTACTGAGTCTTCCCTAAATGGGCGCTAACTTTTGTCTAATGACTGACTGATGTGACGAACATTAATTTCTGTTGGTTAAACCAAGCTTCCGTTCCTGGGATGAGTCTCATTTGGTGATGGTATAGAACCCTTTTGGATATTGCCGGATTTGATTTGCTGTAATTTGTTGAGGATATTTTTAGGAGATATGTGCCTCATTTCCCGCTGATTTGTTAATCTGAGTAATACCGACCTCAGGGACCGAGGAGGAGTTTGTGAAGCGAGATCAGTTCTCCTTTAAATGTCTGGTAGGAGTCGCCATGAGGTCACCTCATCCTGGGATTTTCTTTGTGAACATTTGTTATTGTTATTTATTACAACTTAATCTCTTCACTATTATACAACTATTGAATCTTCTGTTCATTCTTGAGTCACTTTCCACACCTGTGTCTTTCCAGGACTCTTTTTTTTAATTACTTTTTAATTACAGTTCTTTATTTGAAGGAAATCTTTTTACTTACCTCTAGAACAGCTTTACAGGCCATACTTAGAGAATTTCAACTAAAAAGAATCCCTGTCTTTCTTTCTACACCAGCAACCTACAGGGTTGCTTCTTCCTTCCCAGGACTCTTCCCCGCCATCCACGCTCCCTAGTTTCCTGGTGGGTAGGCAGCCGTGTCCCCTTCCGTTCCGGAGTCTAGACATCCGAGTCTTCCCTTCCTCCTGGCTCAGCTTTGGCGCTTACTCCTCACTTCCCTACTTCCAAAGTTCGGATACTCTAATGTCTGGGCATACACACTTCTCCTCTGAGGAAGGTGAAATGACCTGTATCTCCCACTCGCCTAGGAGAACGTTTAAGCGTGCACTATGTCTGTGAGTGTCTGAATTCTGTGAGCCACTCAAAGTGTCATTTCACGGGACGACTTCTCTAGGAAATAAAACAGAGAACGGTTCACGGGTGAAACACTGAGTCATACGAGAGGCCCCGAGGCTCCGGCGCCTGTGGGGGTTGCTCCGGGAGAACCAGCGCCGGGTGCTGAGCAGCCGCTCCTTTGCTTGGGCTGCAGGTGGAGCCAGGTGACCCGCGGCCCGTCCAGCACAGGTTCTCGCCGCGTGGCCTTGCGGGCAGCACAGTGAGCTGTGGGGGGAGGAGCAAGGGCAGGCTCGGCACCCTCCTTCCCCTTTAGTAACTCCCTTTAAGACGCCAACATCCATCACTAGGTTCTATGGGGTCTGGCGATGAAAGGTGAGAGAATGAGGCAGGAACACCAGGAAGTGTTTCAAATCCTTAAATGCAGCAACAGGGGAAGTGGACTCCTCTATTAGACACCCTTTTCCCTCTTTCTTTTATAATCCGACATAAATCATGGAAGCCAACGGCAAAATTAAAGGCAGTGAGACATTTTCCAGGAGCTCACCTTACCCTGGGAAATGAGGCGTCTAACGTCGCCCAGATGTGCTAATGCAGCTTACGCCAAGTGCGCTGGGGTTTGATGTGCGGCGTGACGGCGGGCCGTGTGCTGTCTGCCTGACCAAGGCCACCCAGACCTGCCCCGCTGCCGCCGCCTTCTGGGGAGTGGGGAGCGAGCAACGGAGGCGCCGAGGGGAAGGGCGGGTGCGGTCCGAGGCAGATTTGCGCCGAGTGTTCCCGACGAATGAGAGCGATGACTGCAGCTTCCTCGCTCGCCCCCAGGTCCAGCTCTCGTCTCCATGGAGCCCACACCCTTCCCTCAGAGGCAGGTTCCTTCAAACGAATGAGGACCAACCACCGTACTCGGCCAACGGCTTCCCAGAGCAAGCCCCGCGCAGCCAGCACCCTGGCCGACTTCAGAACGTCCTGTGCCAACAACAGAGAGGCTCGCCGGCAGACAGGAGTGCTGAGCTCTGCTTCAATGAGGGAGACCTGGCTCTACAGGAGGCCTTCTCCCTCTCAGGATCCCTGAAGCAGCTCGTAACCACAGTCGCCAGCCGAGGTCAGGGCGCACCTGCGTTTGGGCACGTGGGACACCTTCCCGAGTCCGCACGGCTCGCCCCGCAACCTCACGCTCAGCCAGTGACTGTCTGTGAAGAAGCGTTGTCCAAACTGCCGGTTATTTCATGAGCCTGGACTGCAGCTCTGGCCTCTAGAAACCTGGGCCTTCCACGTAGGGATGGAACGGACACCGGCTTCTCCCCCCCAGCGAGTGTAGAAACGGAGAAAAGTGCAATAGAAAGGGCTGGCCAATCAGCTCACCCTCCGGTGAGCCGAGCCAGGCTGTGGGCTCTGGGGTCAGGCCCAGGAACGAGGGCCCAGACAGCTCTCCCACGGTCGGAGATGCAGCGTCGGTGGCACGAGAAACGGGTCAGAGGGCCAGGCCGCCCTCCCGTCCTGCTGCTTCGTGGGTCTGAGTGAGACACGGGCTCAGCCCCCGTCGTGGGAGCCCGCAGGCGAGGGCACCCCGTGTTGCACCTCAGCTGGCTGTGCCCCGTGTGGCTCTCTCTGGGAGCCGGGCCTCACAGACCCCACGATCCTCACCCCGCAACGCTGCTCAGAGTGCCACGGCGAGGAGGCCTGTCCTCAGCAAGTGCGAGCGTGTTTCCCAGCCGCTGTCGCCGCAGGATGGCGCTGGTGAAGGGAGGTGGGTGGGCACATACTGGGACTCACAGGTGGAGGGGGGACGAGGGCCCCTGGGACGAGGAGACAGGGAGGGGCCGCACAGCCTGGCAGAAGCGGACTGAGGACCACAGGGGGGAGGGGAGGAGGGGAGGGCAGTGGCCACCGTGGATGCAGGCGGGGAGAGAAGACAGGGCTACGTGCAGGCCCAGGCCCGGCACTGAGCACGCAGGTCACGGGTCTCGTGGTCGGAGGAGGCCTGAGGGACTGGCCTGGATTCCAGTTACTGAGCAGGAGGGGTGGCAGGCCTCCTGGTGGAAACACCAGGAACAGGTGGCATCTGGGTCTGGAGGACAGAGTTGGAGCATTTGGCAAAGGCTGAGGGACAGCAGAGAAACAGGGCCGGGGGCACAGCAAAGACCAAGCAAAGACCAAGCTCCGGCAGGAAGCCACCCCGGCCGCCCACGGCCAGGACAGAGACTTCAACTTCAGGGGTCTCCAGAGCGCAGGGCACTGGCTCAGCAAGCTTCCCAGAGTGCAGCCAGCGCGGGAGCCAGACTCGGACACAGAGGACACGCGTCTACTAAGCACAGGAGGAACAGGCCTACAGTGATA
>NW_005876125.1:0-10572 GCF_000147115.1 Myotis lucifugus | reverse complement strand
TATTATTCTGAAAATTCAAAGTAATTTTTCTATTGTTAGACATCGCAAATAAGTACTGAAGCCAAACAGCAGAGTTAAAGTTAAACTACAGTTTCTACCTGAGATGATTGCTACCGTACTTCATTCTTGAAGAAATTTTTAAAAAATATATGTCCCATTCGCCCAGACGGTTTGTCTAAGTGGTTGAGCTTCAACCTATGAACCGGGTGGGGGCTGGCGTTTGGGGGGGAGGAAAAGTTGTGGTAGAGACTGCTACCTGTCTGCCAAGAAAGGAGATAAGGTTCCTTCCTTCTGCCATTGAACAAAGTGGTACTTGTGAAATGGCTGCCCAGCCTGGGACTGAGCCCCAGTGACTCCCATGCCCTTCATGTAGCTCTGTGATTAGACCCACAGTGTCACCATTGGATCAGAGCAAACATTTTTAAATTTCCCTATCACTCACTGAAATGGAATTCTCTGGCCCCAGACTTTTGTCCCTCCTTTCTTCTTGTGGAGGGACCTTGAACATCACGTGTTGACCCTGGCAACACCACTATTCACCTGGCCCCTAAAATGCCTGCGTGGAGTAGAGCCAACGGCCAGCCTGGAGCACTTACCCCAGAGAAAATGAGAAAAAAAAAGAAACTGTCATCTCTCAGCCACTGAGTTTTGGAATTTCTTTGTTGGAGCAGCTTCTATGACCCTAACTGAATACTGAAAAAAGGTAGGAAGTGGAAAATGATGGGAAGAGAGCAACACGAAAAAATTGGAAGAGGTGATTAGCTAAATCTTAGTATCACTGAAGAGCTGACAGACAAATATAAGATATAATTCTCAAGTTATTTCAATTTGTCTACTCAACAACAAATAATTATTGGCTATACAGCCTTTGCTAAGAACTCTGGGGAAACAAAGATGAAAAAGATAAAATTTGCTCTTTGAAATGTACAATCTGAGGTACTTGATGGAGCAGCCCATGAAAAGAAGCAAACTTCAAAGTCACAACAAACTTCCCTCTGCTGTCATTCTCTTCTTTTGACTCTCTCCCTTATAGTCATAGAATTGCTACTGTATTTTATTTGGAGGGAAGGAGAGAGAAAACACAGATTTCTTAGACATGATAGTGTTAGGTTTTTATTTCCCATCTTGATTGTTATAATGTACCCCGCGAATCACACAAGGACGCCTCAAGAAGTTGAATTAAGGAGTCACATTTATTGCAAATCTGGGACTATGAGGGGACATTTTGCTCTCCAAATCTCGCAGTAATTACCTAGCCCCAACACCAGATTTAGATAGGCAAAAATCACAAAGGTATTGATTACATCCCAGGGTTTGGAATGAGGAACCTGGTTTGCAAAAAAGCAGTTTACAGAAGCAGAATTTGAGCAAGTTAGTTAAATTATAGTTTTGGGTCTCCGGATCATTTAATCAACGGAAACACATTGCCTGGAGCCATGGGTCTTGGGACCACTGAGTTGACAGGAACACATTATCTGGAGCCCTCGGGTCTTGGGACCACTGAGTCAATGGAAACACGTTATCTGGAGCCACTGAGGCAATTTAGGATAATTGTGCTGTCCTGGTTCCCAGGTACAGAAGAATGTGCTTTCTAAAACCAGTATGACCACAACCAATGGGGTATTCACATTACAATCAATAGGGTATTCAATCAAATGGGATGACTTATATAATTCAGAAAAATCAAAGTAATTTTTCTATTGTTAAACAAAGCAAATAAGTACAGAAGCCAAACAGCAGAGTTAAAGTTAAACTACAGTTTCTACCTGAGATGATTGCTACCGTACTTCATTCTTGATGAAATTTTAAAAAAATATATGTCCTATTAGCCCAGCCGGCATGGCTCAGTGGTTGAGCATCAACCTATGAACCAGGAGGTCATGGTTGGGTTCCTGGTCAGGGCACATGCCCGGGTTGCAGGCTCCATCCCTAGTGTGGGGCATGCAGGAGGCGGCCAATAGATGATTCTCTCTCATCACTGATGTTTCTGTCTCTCTCCTTCTCCCTTTCTCTCTGAAGTCAATAAGACATATGTGTGTGTGTGTGTGTGTGTGTGTGTGTGTGTGTGTGTGTGTAGTAGAAATGAGGCTACAACTTGCGTTTTACAATATCACTGATCTTGTGAATTTTTAAAAGTTGCATGATGTTTCTAAAACTTTTTACAGAGATATTCTCTTCTGAAAAGTTGTTGACAGTGTATTTACATACTTTGTAAATTTGTGAAAAATTTTATACACACAAGTTGCAAGGAAGATGTTACACTCGTGGACTATTTCCCTAAGATTCTCTACCACTATGAAAGCAGAAACCAAGTTTCATATATTTAAATATTGATCCTTATACCATGGCTTGGCATTCCACAGGAATTTAAAAAAAGGTTATTTAGAACTACCAGGGAGCTTAAGGCAAAATTAAGCTCCCATGCTTGCAGGACAAATCAAATGAGGCTTTGGGCCCCCTAAGCACACAAGACAGTGGCAGAGATGAGATGACAAGGGTCTTTCCTCTTAGTGCAGAATTTTTACAATGTCTGCTGGTCAATTAATATGGCACTTTCTGAATCAAACTGTTCAATATTCGCTGTCAAGTTTATATTTAGAAAAAAGGAACAACCACATTCTCTGATATTTGCCTAATTATTAGCATTGGTTATTTCTAGCTCATTGGCTATGTTTTAAAAATTCAACTGAATGTAATTTTTATGTATGAAAATGTGATGATTAACCATAATGAAAAATGAGTCTCAAAATAAATCCAGTTGTTGAGTAGTCTAAGGAATAACATCATTTGGTGATTAGTGATTTCTGGCAGGGCGGTAAGGAGACACCCTGGGGAGAGCAAATCATAATTCTGAGAAAATGTCTTCAAACTCTCCATGCCTTCCCTTGATTATAATGCGGTCCCAGGAGGTGTGCTATCCAGAACCAATCTCTGCTCCAGCCCCATCTTCCCCATCCTCCCATCCGCAGTTAAGAATTTCTGCCTGCAAGATCTGTAGGGGAAGAAAAAAGCTGAACTCCATATAGGAGGTATTTGAAATGAAATAGTTAAAGACAATCAAGGTCAAAAAAAATAAGTTACCAGACAGATGTGCATTTATTTATCCACTTATTCATTATTTAAAAGCCTGTGTAATTACAACAGCTACTAATATTATCAAACCACCCTAAAGGCTTAAAAATCTCAGTCTTTTCTTAATCTTGGAAAAGAAGAAAAAATACATAAATGAAATAAGAGAAAATAAATATAATGCATTATATATATAATGTTCATATATTATATATAATGTGTGTGTACTAGCTAAATTAGGTAGGTTAGTAAGGAAATGTATTGGTTGAAATGAAGGAATTTTCCAAACAGGAAAAATAACATAAGAGAAGCTTTAAAAAAAAGTGGAGCAAACTGTATAAAAAATGATTAAGGGATGTCCTTGGCCAGGTTGGCAAGTACCAAGAGATGAAGCTAAAAATTGTGTGATGGTGATACATGAGTAGGAATCAGAGGTCTTGAAGGTCAGGTTTGGAACTTTATTGTTGATAACTGATAACAGAAAACCACCATATGCTTCTAACTAAGCAAAGCAATGTGATAAAAACAGGTTTTGTGGGATTCTTTTTTGCAGTTATAAGGATCTGCAATGCCTACATTAAAGATGTTACTCACTGTAGAGATTCAATAGGAGATTTGTAGAACCTGCCAAAGGGTGATGCTGTGGGTAAGGAAAGAAAGGAGCGACACAATTATTCTACAGGAATACCCAGAGGATTTGGCGTACAATAAGATGTTTGTGCCAGAAAAGACGATGTTGTCAGAAATAGTTCTGAGGTTATGAGACTGAAAATGTATTTGCATTGCTACAATATCATCAGGAAACAAAAAAAATTACTTTTATCTTGGTTTCTTTATAGAAAATGGAAACATTCATGATCACAGATAATGTTTTTCTTAGTTTTCTTCTGTTTTTCATGCAGAATGAAATATAGGCAGGACTTTTTGTTTCCATCACCTCACCTCATCTTATTACACACACACACGCACACACACACACACACACTTCCTCAAATAACATTTTTTTGAGAAGTGACATTGGTTTTACTATATAATTATTCAGCAAGTACCTGTACTGTGCAAGGTTGGTTTATCTTTGTATCATCATGTCCTATTCCTCAGCACCCCCAAGCACAATGAGCTCTAGCTGTTCCTAATGACTTGCCACTTCCTGAATACTTGCTCAGGATGAAAGCACTCCTATCCAATACTCATCCTTCTCCTTGTTCACCTAGAGCAGTGCAACCTCATTCTTCACATCCCAGATTATTGATTCCTCTTCTGTGATTCATTCTTCAACAAACATTTTTGGTACCACTGAGCTTGATAAAAGACCCTTCAGTGTACAAAGGTAAATGAGTTGTCATTGTCTCTCAAAGAGCTCACAGTGTAATGGAATGACAAACATACAAACAAGCAATTATAATACAACATGGCATGTTCTATCTATAATAAAGACAGAGTTTGTAGAAAGTAAAGTAAAACTTAAGGAAAAAATTATCTAATTCTTTGTGGAAGGCAAGAAGAGTTTCCCATACAGTTTGCACACACTCCTAATTATAAAGTCATCACATTTTAAAAAAATCATTTTGTGTGTCTGTGTTATCAGTTCAGGTACTCTGACAAGCAGATACCAAGACAGAATACAATAAATGTATTGCGGGGGGTGGGGGTGGGGGGCGGGAACGTATGAAACCCAAGGAAAGGAGCTGGAGTCAAACGGGAAGCACATCTCACCCATGTGAATGGAAAAGGAGAAGGAAGTAGGATTGGCTGGAAAGAGCTTCAGACAGTGCTAAGCAAGCCTTAGCCAAGTCAATGGGGAAATCCAGCACCAAGGTGATCACAGAGGCATCATGCTTTAGATGAAAATGATCAGGCCTGTACCCCCACCATTCTCAATCATTGACTGGGAGCTGCTTAACCTCAGTTCAAAGACTGCTTTAGATCCCCAAAGCATGGAAGTAGTTGGAAAAACACCAGGAGTGGCAGGCTCTCTCTTAAAGGGAGAGCTGAGAAGTGCACCTTCATGATGCTCCAGTCTGACTTGTTAAAATGCTGAATTCTTCCCAAGCCACCGATCAAATCATAGTCTATTTATATTTTCAGCATTTATTACAGCACCTGAAACTCAGTAAGTACACCCCAAATGCTTAATAAAAAGAAATTTTTTAATGTAAAATGTGATGTGGGGCATTATAGATGGAAAATGTAAATATGTATTATTTATTTAATGATATAAACCTTATGAAAATATAAATGACACTATTAGGTAACAAAACCTTGACCCAGGAAAATGTACAAAAAGAAACTGCTGCAGGACTACAAATCTTACACAGAATGGGCCCAATGGCAGTTCTAAAAGCCTGCCAAATTCCCGATTGCCAAAGACATCGGAATAACAGACTTTTGTTATAACTCCACAGAAATTAACTTAGGAATGTGTTTGGCCCATTCTAGGATAACTCAGGAGGCGAGGAATGATAGACAAGATGTTCAGGGCTAAGTGTACTGAGTGTACGATGAGCTGTACCTTTGCTGTCATATCGTACATTGTGCAATTCTGAAATAGATGTGTTCTGACGTGACTCTTGCTCACTCAAACCTAACATGTGAAACGGCATGTCCACTGGTAAGTCCCATTCGAGGGTTCAACTCCTAAACACTATTGTGATTTCTCTATTGTGCACTCTAATTGAGCTAACTTTCTTGTGTTTATTTTAGATAATTAAATTTTATTTGATTTACCCAAGTTATATCTTTGTATGGCTCCTTTCAAAATTATAAGCCTATTATTAATATTTTCAATCTGGTGGTTATACAGATTGGTGGTATGTAATTAATGAGACCTATCATGCCTGCATATGAAAAAATGCTCAAGGTCACTAATCATCAGGGAGATGCAAATTAAGATGGCAATGAGGTATCACCTCATACCTGTCAGAATGGCTATTATCAATAAATCAACAAACAACAAGTGTTCACAAGAATGTGAAGAAAAGGGAACCCTCGTGCACTGTTGGGGGGAATGCAGATTGATGCAGCCACTGTACAAAACAGTTTGGAGTTACCTCAAAAAATTAAAAATGGAACTGCCTTATGACCCAGTGATCCCACTTTTGGGAATTTATCCAAAGAAAACCAAAGCATGAATTTGAAAGAATACATGTACCCCTATGTTCATTGCATCGTTATTCACAATAGCCAAAATCTGGAAGCAGCCCCAAGTGTCCATCAGTACATTAGTGGATAAAAAAGTTGTGGTACATTTACACAATGGAATACTGCTCGGCCATAAAAAGGAAGAAAATTTTACTCTGCAACAGCATGGATGGACCTGAAGAACATTATGCTAAGTGAAATAAGTCAGAGAATGACGAGTACCATATGATTTCACTCATATGTGAAATTTAATGAACAAACTGAACTATCAAGCAAAATAGAGACAGACTCATAAATGAGAGCAGGGGCAGCCAGATCTGAGGGAAGTGTGTTGGGGGAAGGAGGCAGGAGTTGAGCAAAAAAGAAGGAAAAACTAAAAGAACTCATGGAAAACAGTGTGGTAATTGCATGGAGAGGGGAGGTGGAGGTGGAAGAGGGAATAGAGGGATAAATAGTGATGGAAAAAATAAATTAAAAGACAAAAAAAATGACCAGTATATCATGAAGTCCAAAAAAGGAAAGAATTTTAAGTAGAGAAAGAATTGTGGAAATCACATACAAGAGGTTAAGTTGTAAGAAAGCAAAGAGAGTATAGTTATACTATTAAATTTTTGAGAATTCTGGAAGCAAAAGCAATGTGAAAAGTAGGGTAAAACTCGTGGAGGAATCAGTTTCAAAAGAAGGATTTTTCTTTTCTGTGACTAGAAAGATTGAAGCATATTTTCAGGCAAATGATGTGGTGATTGAAAAATGAAAACTTGAAGATAAAGTGAGAGAGAAGAAATAATTAACAGAACAAACTCACAAGGTTGGCAAAGGTGAACAAGTCCAAAATAGTTATAGCCATATGATAAGAGGAAATAAGACAATATGGTATCACAGAAGTTGAAAAAAGGGACATTCAAAAACAGGGAAAGGGGTATTAATTAACAGCTTCAAATGCTAGAAAATAATGAATAACCAAATCTTTAAAAGGACCATTGGTTGCCTACTAAGAGATCACACTGTAGCCCTTGAAAGGGAACAGAAGCAAGATTGCAGATAGAGTTGGGGTGAAAGGTAGGAAGTTGAAATACATGTGTAGCACTCTTTTGAGAACTTTCGTGAAGAAAAGAAGAATGGGCAATCATTTAAGAGATGCAGGGCCATTGAGTGTATTTTCAGAGAAGAGAAATATAGAGTTGATACCAAAAGGGAGGTAGAGAAAAAGGCACTGGCAAAGGGGAATAATTCCTGAAGTGAGGCAGAAAGGAATGGGGGGAAATTTGAACCTAGAGAATAGGCTGAAAGATTAGCCTTGAGGGAGGATAAACAGCTTGCTGTAGAAAGAACAAAAATAGGATTCAGTGAATGCATGTGCGGGGATCCTTGAAGAAAGGCAGTAACATTATACGTAGTCCGAATTATTCTAAAGCCTTTATGAATGTTTGTCATTAACTAATCAACTATGTCAACTGTAAATCATGCAGAACAATCTTAAGTTTCATTTGGAATTTTTATCTGAATGGTTTTGTTTATATTCTGTTTTGTGTTTGATGCCTTGTCTGTATGCTCTATGTGCATTGGATTGAGGAAGAATAATGTGCTTAATTTAAATTGAGAGGCTGGAGTCATAATGATAAAGTAAAAAAATTCACAAGACTTAGGGAATTATATTCACTGCAGTAAACAAAGCCATAGGAAACAAAGGCTCTGCCTTCTTCCTAACAAAAATAAAGAGAGAGCAACGATGAGGATCCAGAATACAAAGGAGAATAATTATGTTCACTGGTATAGCATTGCAGACCTGACCCATAATTTCAGAGATGCGAGTCGAAATCCTCCATGCGGTGCCAGCCCAGGTGGTGAGAGACATCAAAGAAAGGTGGGAAGGAGGAAGGTAGCAGGCATGGTTCACAGGTTCCATATCAAATCTGATCTTGTTATAATCAGCTTTCCATATTCTGCAGAAAACTAACAGCTCCGTTTCTCAGATCCCTTGCAGTGACTGTTCTGGGTGACTTAGGCCCTGTCAATCAGATGCATGTGCATGGGACTAGTACTCAAAATTAAATTAAGTGGAGAGCTGTCTATACTATAGAACAGCTGTCTATTATATCTCTGATGAACAGAGATTTTATCAGAAACCCATATCCCCAAATCTTTAATCATTTAATATAGCACAAGATCCCTCACTGAAAGTAATTTCATTTATTCATACAATCATCAGATATTTACTGTGCACTTACCATGTTCTAGAAAATGGATTGAATTCTACATTAGATACTGGACATTGTGCTCAGTACTTTGACTTTGTACAATTCCAGTAGAAACCCTACTGTGCTAAATGTTGAGTACCAATTTCCTTTCTGGCAAAGGGCTTAAAAAGAAGCAGACAGCAACCTGTGCCTACTCAAACACTGGTCTTCTAACTCTAGTTCTCTCCTTATGCTGGAGGAGTAAGTCAATGGGACCCAGACAAGAGAGCCAGCCCTAAGCCAAAGCCACTGCAAGTTACCGATGCTAATTAGGACTCCCAGGAGTTGGGTTATCCCTTAACTGTGAGGCTTATAAAGTCTGGAATTCACCCACCAGCATGATTGGAGGGAAAAGAATGAAAGCATGCAGCTCATCAGAAAGTTTCTATAGAAAGGTTTTATTGACAATCCCTATTCCTCCCACCAAAAGCACCACAGTAGTGCACCAAGAACTCCATTCTAACTCCTTTGGGGACACTACAATAAGGAAAGGGGAAAAAGGCTTTGAACTTACCCTCAAAATCCATGCATTATAGGTATTGGAGAGTAAGGCCAAGACTATTCTGCTCAGAGCCTTTCCACCAACCAAGGCCTGGTCCCAGTCTGCCGAGGCTGAGCCACCCCAGGCAGGCAGACATGAAGGACACTCTGTTCTCTTATGCACCATCACCATCCATCTCTGTAATCAGGTTTCCCATTAAGGGGAATGACAGACTACATAATGTGTCCCAGTTTTCAAAAACGTGTTCGTGATGTAATTACCACTTTCTCACAAATATACTTTGGTGTTAGAAAAGACAGAATTTCTTATCTGTTTTTTTATATGCTTAACCTTTCTTTCCCCATCTTTTGCGCCACTAGACACATCACCAGACCAATCAGTGTTTTCAAGTCAATGCTTCTTTCATTTCTTAAAATGAATGTGCCTTCACCTAGTGCTTTGGTTAACAGTGAATGGCAGTTTGTAGCTTCCTCATTTGATGGGAAAATGCACTGGGAGCCTGTGTTTGGCAGTCAATCAATCAAACAGAATTATTTGCTTTGGAAAAACAGCATTGTTTTCTTTTTGTATTGATTGATTTTAGAGAGAAGAGGGAAGGAGAGAGAGACAGAGAGAGAGAGAGAGAGAGAGAGAGAGAGAGAGAAATACCTATTTGTTGTTCCCCTTATTTATGCATTCATTGGTTGACTGCTGCATGTGCCCTGACTGGAGATCAAACCCACAACCTTGGCATATTGGACAATGCTCCAACCAGTTATGCAATCCTGCCAGGGCTCTTTTTTTTAAATTTTTGCTCGTTTTTTATCCTTCTTCTCCTTCTTTCTCCTTAAATCATTTTGTAACTCCAATATTTGGACAGAAGATGCAAAATGTTCATTTAATCATTTTTTTTTCTGTTTGTAATTCATGGCAGTTGCTCCCAAAAAGATGAAAACAGTGTCATTTGTATCTCTTATCCATCAGTTGGCATTTTACAGAGACTTCATGAATGAATACTGTGTCATGAACATTTTCTGAAACTTTACTATGAAAATCTAATTTGTACACATTTACCACTGTAATTTAGAAATCCCAAAATCTTGACAAATCAATGAAGTATTCAGAGCTCATGTAAAACTTCAATGTGAATATTCTAGCATCTTCTATGAAAAGGCCTCTTGGACATCCATCTTCTTTAAATGACTCCTGTGACAAAAGACTGAAGTCTTTCCTTCCAGCTTCTACAGAAGTTTCCTCTTTGTTCAAGCAGGTTGGTCTGACGCGTATTCGGTGCCCATAACCTTTCTTAGCCTGTGTTCTTTGGAAATGCACAACTATTTCTGACTGGATTCAATCCTAACAAAACTGAAATCTCAATATTAAAAAATCAAAGTAGTTTCCTCAGGGAAGTTTTCATGTAAGATGCTTCTAGTCATTTGTCATACCTTTTTCTCTCCAAAAGCTACACATTCCCTTTTTCACAATAATTTTTGAAATTGTTTTGAAAAATGCAATGAAATGTGAAAACTTCTCAAAAATATAAGATTATCATGACTTTTCATCAAAGAATGCTAATATTCCTATAATTAATTTAAATTCAAAATTTAGTAGTGCGAAGCCACTGTTTTAACAAATATGACATGC
>NW_005876124.1:9868-12130 GCF_000147115.1 Myotis lucifugus | reverse complement strand
GAAACGCCAGTCATATCAGAATCACCTGTAAGTATCAACAGTATTCTCTTCATTTTATCAGCTTCATACACAAAATCTTTACTTTATAAACAGCAATTCTTATTGTTTGAAAAGCACTTTCTTCCGAAAATCATACTCTAGAGTAGTCAGAATTGTAACCATTAACAGAACCCTTACCATTTCACAGCATTCTACTCCTAATCTCCGTGATTGAACATGATCATAAAGATAGAACGGCTCTATTCACTACTATTTCAAGTGTTTCTTACATGTTTCTAATCATTTCCAGAGACTATTATTCTGTATTTTACGAGTTTTACCAAAATTAGACAGCTTTCCTAGAAGTATATATATGAATCTTAAGGACTTAAACTGTGTCACTCAGAAAACGCCAGTCAAATCAGATTCACCTGTAAGTATCAACAGTATTCTCTCCATTTATCAGCATCATACACAAATTCTGAGCTTTATAAAGAGCAGTTCTTAATGTTGGAAAGCACTTTCCTCGAAAATCATCATCTAGAGTGGTCAGAATTGTAACCTTTATCAGAACTCTTACCATTTCACAGCATTCTACCTCTAATCTCCGTGATTAAACATGAACATAAAGATAGAATGGCTCTATTCACTAGTATTTCAAGTGTTTCTTACATGTTCCTAATCATTTCCTGAGACTATCATTCTGTATTTTACGAGTTTTACCAAAAGTAGACAGCTTTCCTAGAAGTATATACATGAATCTTCAGGATTTAAACTGTGTCATTCTGAAAACGCCAGTCAAGCAGAATCACTTGTAAATATAAACAGTTTTCTCTTCATTTATCAGCTTTATACACAAATTGTCAGCTTTATAAAGAGCAGTTCTTAATGTTGGAAAGAATTTTCTTCGGAAACACATCATCTAGAGTAGTCAGGATTGTAAACATTATCAGTACTCTCGTCATTTCACAGCATTCTACCTCTAGTCTCCGTGATTGAACATGAACATAAAGATAGAACGGCTCTATTCACTAGTATGTCAAGTGTTTCTTACATGTTCCTAATCATTTCCCCGGACTATCACCGTGAATTTTGAGTTTTACCAAAAGTAGACAGTTTTCCTAGAAGTATACACATGAATCTTCAGGATTTAAACTGTGTCATTTAGAAAACGCCAGTCAAATCAGATTCACCTGTAAGTATCAACAGTATTCTCTTCATTTATCAGCTTCATACACAAATTCTGAGCTTTATAAAGAGCAGTTCTTAATGTTGGAAAGCACTTTCCTCGGAAAATCATCATCTAGAGTAGTCAGAATTGTAACCATTAACAGAACTCTTACCATTTCACAGCATTCTTCTCCTAATCTCCGTGATTGAACATGAACATAAAGATAGAACGGCTCTATTCACTAGTATTTCAAGTGTTTCTTACATGTTCCTAATCATTTCCTGAGACTATCATTCTGTATTTTACGAATTTTACCAAAAGTAGAGAGCTTTCCTAGAAGTATATACATGAATATTCAGTATTTAAACTGTGTCATTCAGAAAAAGCCAGTCAAATCAGAATCACCTGTAAGTATCAACAGTATTCTCTTCATTTATCAGCTTCATACACAAATTCTGTGCTTTATAAACAGCAATTCTTAATGTTTGAAAGCACTTTCCTCAGAAAATCATCCTCTAGAGTAGTCAGAATTGTAACCTTTATCAGAACTATTACCATTTCACAGCATTCGACCTCTAATCTCCGTGATTGAACATGAACATAAAGATAGAACGGCTCTATTCGCTAGTATGTCAAGTGTTTCTTACATGTTCCTAATCATTTCCTGAGACTATCATTCTGTATTTTACGAGTTTTACCAAAAGTAGACAGCTTTCCTCGAAGTATATACATGAATGTTAAGGATTTAAACTGTGTCATTCAGAAAACGCCAGTCAAGCAGAATCACCTGTAAATATAAACAGTATTCCCTTCATTTATCAGCTTCATACACAAATTCTGAGCTTTATAAAGAGCAGTTCTTAATGTTGGAAAGAATTTTCTTCGGAAAAACATCATCTAGAGTAGTCAGGATTGTAAACATTATCAGTACTCTCGTCATTTCACAGCATTCTACCTCTAATCTCCGTGATTGAACATGAACATAAAGAAAAAACGGCTCTATTTATTAGTATTTAAAATGTTTCCTCCATGTTTCTAATCATTTCCTGGGACTATCAACGTGAATTTTAAGAGTTTTACCAAAATTAGACAGTTTTTCTAAAAGTATATAC
>NW_005876124.1:0-8324 GCF_000147115.1 Myotis lucifugus | reverse complement strand
CTCCCCTTAACTCCGGGTGATTAGAACAGAAAATAAAAAGAGACCGCGCCCTCTTTCCCCCGAGTTTTCAAAGGTTTTCTCACATGTCCCTAATCTTCCCGGGAGATTTATTTTTTGTGTATTTTACGATTTTACCCAAAAGTAGACAGCTTTCCTAGAAGTATATACATGAATCTTCGGGATTTAATCTGTTTCATTCAAAAACCCCCAAAAAGCAGAATCCCCTGTAAATATAAACAGTTTTCTCTTCTTTTTTCAGCTTCATACACAAATTCTGAGCTTTATAAAGAAGCAGTTCTTAATGTGAGAAAAGAATTTCTCTTCAGAAACACATCATCTAGAGTAGTCAGGATTGAGAAACATTATCAATCTCTCGTCATTTCACAGCATTCTACCTCTAGTCTCCGTGATTGAACATGAACATAAAGATAGAACGGCTCTATTCACTAGTATGTCAAGTGTTTCTTACATGTTCCTAATTATTTCCCCCTGACTATTACGGTGAATTTTGAGATTTACCAAAATTAGACAGTTGTCCTAGAAGTATACACATGAATCTTCAGGATTTAAACTGTGTCATTTAGAAAACGCCAGTGAAATCAGATTCACCTGTAAGTATCAACAGTATTCTCTTCATTTATCAGCTTCATACACAAATTCTGAGCTTTATAAAGAGCAGTTCTTAATGTTGGAAAGCACTTTCCTCGGAAAATCATCATCTAGAGTAGTCAGAATTGTAACCATTAACAGAACTCTTACCATTTCAAAGCATTCTACTCCTAATCTCCGTGATTGAACATGAACATAAAGATAGAACGGCTCTATTCACTAGTATTTCAAGTGTTTCTTACATGTTCCTAATCATTTCCTGAGACTATCATTCTGTATTTTACGAATTTTACCAAAAGTAGAGAGCTTTCCTAGAAGTATATACATGAATATTCAGTATTTAAACTGTGTCATTCAGAAAAAGCCAGTCAAATCAGAATCACCTGTAAGTATCAACAGTATTCTCTTCATTAATCAGCTTCATACACAAATTCTGTGCTTTATAAACAGCAATTCTTAATGTTTGAAGGCACTTTCCTCAGAAAATCATCCTCTAGAGTAGTCAGAATTGTAACCTTTATCAGAACTCTTACCATTTCACAGCATTCTACCTCTAATCTCCGTGATTGAACATGAACATAAAGATAGAACGGCTCTATTCGCTAGTATGTCAAGTGTTTCTTACATGTTCCTAATCATTTCCTGAGACTATCATTCTGTATTTTACGAGTTTTACCAAAAGTAGACAGCTTTCCTAGAAGTATATACATGAATATTCAGTATTTAAACTGTGTCATTCAGAAAAAGCCAGTCAAATCAGAATCACCTGTAAGTATCAACAGTAGTCTCTTCATTTATCAGCTTCATACACAAATTCTGAGCTTTATAAAGAGCAGTTCTTAATGTTGGAAAGAATTTTCTTCGGAAACACATCATCTAGAGTAGTCAGGATTGTAAACATTATCAGTACTCTCGTCATTTCACAGCATTCTACCTATAATCTCCTTGATTGAAAATGAAGATAAAGATAGAACGGCTCTATTCACTAGTATGTCAAGTGTTTCTTACATGTTCCTAATCATTTCCTGAGACTATCATTCTGTATTTTACGAGTTTTACCAAAAGTAGACAGCTTTCCTACAAGTATATACATGAATCTTAAGGATTTAAACTGTGTCATTCAGAAAACGCCAGTCAAGCAGAATCACCTGTAAATATAAACAGTTTTCCCTTCATTTATCAGCTTCATAAACAAATTCTGAGCTTTATAAAGAGCAGTTCTTAATGTGGGAAAGAATTTTCTTCGGAAACACATCATCTAGAGTAGTCAGGATTGTAAACATTATCAGTACTCTCGTCATTTCACAACATTCTACCTCTAATCTCCTTGATTAAACATGAACATAAAGATAGAACGGCTCTATTCACTAGTATTTCAAGTGTTTCTTACATGTTCCTAATCATTTCCTGAGATTATCATTCTGTATTTTACGAGTTTTACCAAAAGTAGACAGCTTTCCTAGAAGTATATACATGAATCTTCAGGATTTAAACTGTGTCATTCTGAAAACGCCAGTCAAGCAGAATCACCTGTAAATATAAACAGTTTTCTCTTCATTTATCAGCTTCATACACAAATTGTCAGCTTTATAAAGAGCAGTTCTTAATGTTCGAAAGAATTTTCTTCGGAAACACATCATCTAGAGTAGTCAGGATTGTAAACATTATCAGTACTCTCATCATTTCACAGCATTCTACCTCTAGTCTCCATGATTGAACATGAACAGAAAGATAGAACGGCTCTATTCACTAGTATTTCAAGTGTTTCTTACATGTTCCTAATCATTTCCCCGGACTATCACCGTGAATTTTGAGTTTTACCAAAAGTAGACAGTTTTCCTAGAAGTATACACATGAATCTTCAGGATTTAAACTGGGTCATTTAGAAAACGCCAGTCAAATCAGATTCACCTGTAAGTATCAACAGTATTCTCTTCATTTATCAGCTTCATACACAAATTGTCAGCTTTATAAAGAGCAGTTCTTAATGTTGGAAAGCACTTTCCTCGGAATATCATCATCTAGAGTAGTCAGAATTTTAACCATTAACAGAGCTCTTACCATTTCACAGCATTCTTCTCCTAATCTCCGTGATTGAACATGAACATAAAGATAGAACGGCTCTAATCACTAGTATTTCAAGTGTTTCTTACATGTTCCTAATCATTTCCTGAGATTATCATTCTGTATTTTACGAATTTTACCAAAAGTAGAGAGCTTTCCTAGAAGTATATACATGAATATTCAGTATTTAAACTGTGTCATTCAGAAAAAGCCAGTCAAATCAGAATCACCTGTAAGTATCAACAGTTTTCTCTTCATTTATCAGCTTCATTCACAAATTCTGTGCTTTATAAACAGCAATTCTTAATGTTTGAAAGCACTTTCCTCAGAAAATCATCCTCTAGAGTAGTCAGAATTGTAACCTTTATCAGAACTCTTACCTTTTCACAGCATTCTACTCCTAATCTCCGTGATTGAACATGAACATAAAGATAGAACGGCTCTATTCGCTAGTATTTCAAGTGTTTCTTACATGTTCCTAATCATTTCCTGAGACTATCATTCTGTATTTTACGAGTTTTACCAAAAGTAGACAGCTTTCCTCGAAGTATATACATGAATCTTCAGGATTTAAACTGTGTCATTCAGAAAACGCCAGTCAAGCAGAATCACCTGTAAATATAAACAGTTTTCCCTTATTTATCAGCTTCATACACAAATTCTGAGCTTTATAAAGAGCAGTTCTTAATGTGGGAAAGAATTTTCTTCGGAAACACATCATCTAGAGTAGTCATGATTGTAAACATTATCAGTACTCTCGTCATTTCACAGCATTCTACCTCTAATCTCCGTGATTGAACATGAACATAAAGATAGAACGGCTCTATTCACTAGTATTTCAAGTGTTTCTTACATGTTCCTAATCACTTCCTGAGATTATCATTCTGTATTTTACGAGTCTTACCAAAAGTAGACAGCTTTCCTAGAAGTATATACATGAATCTTCAGGATTTAAACTGTGTCATTTAGAAAACGCCTGTCAAATCAGATTCACCTGTAAGTATCAACAGTATTCTGTTCATTTATCAGCTTCATACACAAATTGTCAGCTTTATAAAGAGCAGTTCTTAATGTTGGAAAGCACTTTCCTCGGAATATCATCATCTAGAGTAGTCAGAATTTTAACCATTAACAGAGCTCTTACCATTTCACAGCATTCTACTCCTAATCTCCGTGATTGAACATGAACATAAAGATAGAACGGCTCTAATCACTAGTATTTCAAGTGTTTCTTACATGTTCCTAATCACTTTCTGAGATTATCATTCTGTATTTTACGAGTTTTACCAAAAGTAGACAGCTTTCCTAGAAGTATATACATGAATCTTCAGGATTTAAACTGTGTCATTCTGAAAACGCCAGTCAAGCAGAATCACCTGTAAATATAAACAGTTTTCTCTTCATTTATCAGCTTCATACACAAATTGTCAGCTTTATAAAGAGCAGTTCTTAATGTTCGAAAGAATTTTCTTCGGAAACACATCATCTAGAGTAGTCAGGATTGTAAACATTATCAGTACTCTCATCATTTCACAGCATTCTACCTCTAGTCTCCATGATTGAACATGAACAGAAAGATAGAACGGCTCTATTCACTAGTATTTCAAGTGTTTCTTACATGTTCCTAATCATTTCCCCGGACTATCACCGTGAATTTTGAGTTTTACCAAAAGTAGACAGTTTTCCTAGAAGTATACACATGAATCTTCAGGATTTAAACTGTGTCATTTAGAAAACGCCAGTGAAATCAGATTCAACTGTAAGTATCAACAGTATTCTCTTCATTTATCAGCTTCATACACAAATTCTGAGCTTTATAAAGAGCAGTTCTTAATGTTGGAAAGCACTTTCCTCGGAAAATCATCATCTAGAGTAGTCAGAATTGTAACCATTAACAGAACTCTTACCATTTCAAAGCATTCTACTCCTAATCTCCGTGATTGAACATGAACATAAAGATAGAACGGCTCTATTCACTAGTATTTCAAGTGTTTCTTACATGTTCCTAATCATTTCCTGAGATTAATATTCTGTATTTTACGAGTTTTACCAAAAGTAGACAGCTTTCCTAGAAGTATATACATGCATGTTAAGGATTTAAACTGTGTCATTCAGAAAACGCCAGTCAAGCAGAATCACCTGTAAATATAAACAGTATTACCTTCATTTATCAGCTTCATACACAAATTCTGAGCTTTATAAAGAGCAGTTCTTAATGTTGGAAAGAATTTTCTTCGGAAACACATCATCTAGAGTAGTCAGGATTGTAAACATTATCAGTACTCTCGTCATTTCACAGCATTCTACCTCTAATCTCCGTGATTGAAAATGAACATAAAGATAGAACTGCTCTATTCACTAGTATG
Source organism: Myotis lucifugus (assembly GCF_000147115.1). NCBI lineage: Eukaryota > Metazoa > Chordata > Mammalia > Chiroptera > Vespertilionidae > Myotis > Myotis lucifugus. The sequence goes on along the minus strand of NW_005876124.1, from coordinate 3,285 downwards.
TCAAGTGTTTCTTACATGTTCCAAATCATTTCCTGAGACTATCATTCTGTATTTACGAGTTTTACCAAAAGTAGACAGCTTTCCTAGAAGTATATGCATGAATCTTCAGGATTTATACTGTGTCATTCTGAAAACGCCAGTCAAGCAGAATCACCTGTAAATATAAACAGTTTTCTCTTCATTTACCAGCTTTATACACAAATTGTCAGCTTTATAAAGAGCAGTTCTTAATGTTGGAAAGAATTATCTTCGGAAACACATCATCTAGAGTAGTCAGGATTGTAAACATTATCAGTACTCTCGTCATTTCACAGCATTCTACCTCTAATCTTCGTGATTGAACATGAACATAAAGATAGAACGGCCTTATTCACTAGTATTTCAAGTGTTTCTTACATGTTCCTAATCATTTCCCCGGACTATCACCGTGAATTTTGAGTTTTACCAAAAGTAGACAGTTTTCCTAGAAATATACACATGAATCTTCAGGATTTAAACTGTGTCATTTAGAAAACGCCAGTCAAATCAGATTCACCTGTAAGTATCAACAGTATTCTCTTCATTTATCAGCTTCATACACAAATTCTGAGCTTTATAAAGAGCAGTTCTTAATGTTGCAAAGCACTTTCCTCGGAAAATCATTATCTAGAGTAGTCAGAATTGTAACCATTAACAGAAATCTTACCATTTCACAGCATTCTACTCCTAATCTCCGTGATTGAACATGAACATAAAGATAGAACGGCTCTATTCACTAGTATTTCAAGTGTTTCTTACATGTTCCTAATCATTTCCTGAGACTATCATTCTGTATTTTACGAATTTTACCAAAAGTAGAGAGCTTTCCTAGAAGTATATACATGAATATTCAGTATTTAAACTGTGTCATTCAGAAAAAGCCAGTCAAATCAGAATCACCTGTGAGTATCAACAGTATTCTCTTCATTTATCAGCTTCATACACAAATTCTGTGCTTTATAAACAGCAATTCTTAATGTTTGAAAGCACTTTCCTCAGAAAATCATCCTCTAGAGTACTCAGAATTGTAACCTTTATCAGAACTCTTACCTTTTCACAGCATTCTACTCCTAATCTCCGTGATTGAACATGAACATAAAGATAGAACGGCTCTATTCGCTAGTATTTCAAGTGTTTCTTACATGTTCCTAATCATTTCCTGAGACTATCATTCTGTATTTTACGAGTTTTACCAAAAGTAGACAGCTTTCCTCGAAGTATATACATGAATCTTCAGGATTTAAACTGTGTCATTCAGAAAACGCCAGTCAAGCAGAATCACCTGTAAATATAAACAGTTTTCCCTTATTTATCAGCTTCATACACAAATTCTGAGCTTTATAAAGAGCAGTTCTTAATGTGGGAAAGAATTTTCTTCGGAAACACATCATCTAGAGTAGTCAGGATTGTAAACATTATCAGTACTCTCGTCATTTCACAGCATTCTACCTCTAATCTCCGTGATTAAACATGAACATAAAGATAGAACGGCTCTATTCACTAGTATTTCAAGTGTTTCTTACATGTTCCTAATCACTTCCTGAGATTATCATTCTGTATTTTACGAGTCTTACCAAAAGTAGTCAGCTTTCCTAGAATTATATACATGAATCTTCAGGATTTAAACTGTGTCATTCTGAAAACGCCAGTCAAGCAGAATCACCTGTAAATATAAACAGTTTTCTCTTCATTTATGAGCTTCATACACAAATTGTCAGCTTTATAAAGAGCAGTTCTTAATGTTGGAAAGAATTTTCTTCGGAAACACATCATCTAGAGTAGTCAGGATTGTAAACATTATCAGTACTCTCGTCATTTCACAGCATTCTACCTCTAATCTCTGTGATTGAACATGAACAGAAAGATAGAACGGCTCTATTCACTAGTATTTCAAGTGTTTCTTACATGTTCCTAATCATTTCCCCGGACTATCACCGTGAATTTTGAGTTTTACCAAAAGTAGACAGTTTTCCTAGAAGTATACACATGAATCTTCAGGATTTAAACTGTGTCATTTAGAAAACGCCAGTCAAATCAGATTCACCTGTAAGTATCAACAGTATTCTCTTCATTTATCAGCTTCATACACAAATTGTCAGCTTTATAAAGAGCAGTTCTTAATGTTGGAAAGCACTTTCCTCGGAATATCATCATCTAGAGTAGTCAGAATTTTAACCATTAACAGAGCTCTTACCATTTCACAGCATTCTACTCCTAATCTCCGTGATTGAACATGAACATAAAGATAGAACGGCTCTAATCACTAGTATTTCAAGTGTTTCTTACATGTTCCTAATCATTTCCTGAGATTATCATTCTGTATTTTACGAATTTTACCAAAAGTAGAGAGCTTTCCTAGAAGTATATACATGAATATTCAGTATTTAAACTGTGTCATTCAGAAAAAGCCAGTCAAATCAGAATCACCTTTAAGTATCAACAGTATTCTCTTCATTTATCAGCTTCATACACAAATTCTGTGCTTAATAAACAGCAATTCTTAATGTTTGAAAGCACTTTCCTCAGAAAATCATCCTCTAGAGTACTCAGAATTGTAACCTTTATCAGAACTCTTACCATTTCAAAGCATACCACCTCTAATCTCCGTGATTGAACATGAACATAAAGATAGAACGGCTCTATTCGCTAGTATGTCAAGTGTTTCTTACATGTTCCTAATCATTTCCTGAGACTATCATTCTGTATTTTACGAGTTTTACCAAAAGTAGACAGCTTTCCTCGAAGTATATACATGAATGTTAAGGATTTAAACTGTGTCATTCAGAAAACGCCAGTCAAGCAGAATCACCTGTAAATATAAACAGTATTCCCTTCATTTATCAGCTTCATACACAAATTCTGAGCTTTATAAAGAGCAGTTCTTAATGTTGGAAAGAATTTTCTTCGGAAAAACATCATCTAGAGTAGTAAGGATTGTAAACATTATCAGTACTCTCGTCATTTCACAGCATTCTACCTCTAATCTCCGTGATTGAACATGAACATAAAGATAGAACGGCTCTATTCGCTAGTATTTCAAGTGTTTCTTACATGTTCCTAATCATTTCCTGAGACTATCATTCTGTATTTTACGAGTTTTACCAAAAGTAGACAGCTTTCCTCGAAGTATATACATGAATCTTCAGGATTTAAACTGTGTCATTCAGAAAACGCCAGTCAAGCAGAATCACCTGGTAAATATAAACAGATTTCCCTCATTTATCAGCGTCATACACAAATTCTGGAGCTTTATAAAGAGCAGTTCTT
>NW_005876123.1:0-10586 GCF_000147115.1 Myotis lucifugus | reverse complement strand
CCATCTTTTTTTTTTTTTTTTAATATATATTTTTATTGACCCCAGAGAGAGGAAGGAGAGAGAGAGAAACCTCTGCCCCTGCCGATTTGGCTCAGTCGCTAGAGCATCGACCCCACAGACTGAAGGGTCCCGGGTTCGATTCCAGTCAAGGGCACATACCTTGGTTGTGGGCTCGATCCCCGGCCAGGAGGCAGCCAGGCAATGCGTCTCTCTCACATCAATGTTTCTCTCTCTGTCTCTCCCGCTTCCTTCCAATCTCTCAAAAAAAAAAAAAATCAATGGAAAAAAAAACAGAAACATCAATGATAAGAGAAAATCATGGATCGGCTGCCTCCTGCACGCCCCCTACTGGGGATTGAGCCCGCAACCCGGGCCTGTGCCCTGACCGGGAATCAAACCGTGACCTCCTGGTTCCTAGGTCGACGCTCAACCACGGAGCCCGGTGCACACTGAGACGGCCTGGGCAGCTGGCCAGCTCCGGGCTCTGACACCGACAGACACCGTTCCCGGCAGGAGACGGAGACGGTGACCCGGCCAGGCCAGCCCCGAGAGGCCGGAAGCCGCCACCTCCCCGGAGCTCACCTTTCAGCAGGGCAGTCAGAATCGCCATCTCCATGTCCTGCTGGCCCTCGGCTCCCATCCGAAACACCGTGACCTGGACGCGGGTTCAGGGCGAAAAGACTGAGTCAAGGGGCGTTGGAGGCAAGAGGGAGGTTTGGGGTGCTTTTGACAAAGGACAGCAGAGACCGACGCGTACGCCAGGCAGTGATTCTGGGAGCAAAACCATCTTATTTTAATTATTATTACCAGAGGCCCGGTGCACGAATTCGTGTACAGGTGGGGTCCCTCGGCCTGGCTGGCGATCGGGCCAATCGGGGTGTCTCCCGGCCGATCGGGGCAGGCTGGCTGGGGGGAGGGACCGCGGGTGGTTGGCGACCGCAGGAGTTTGGCTGTGGTAGCACACTGGCCACCACAGGGCAGCTCCTGCATTGAGCGTCTGCCCCCTGGTGGTCAGTGCAGGTCATAGCGACCGGGTGACCGGTCTTTCGGTCACGTAGGCTTTTATAGATATAGATTATTTTAATGTGTTTATATTGATTTAAGCCCTAGCTGGTTTGGCTCAGTGGCTAGCAGTGATGGCGAACCTATGACACGCGTGTCAGAGGTGACATGCGAACTCATCTTTTTGGTCGATTTTTCTTTGTTCAAGGGCATTTAAACTATAAAATAAATATCAAAAATATAAGTCTTTGTTTTACTATGGTGGCAAAGATAAAAAAATTTCTATACGTGACACGGCACCAGCGTTAAGTTAGGCTTTTTCAAAACGCTGACACGCCGAGCTCAAAAAGTTCGCCATCACTGGGCTAGAGCGTCGGCCCAGGGACAAAGGGCCCCGGGTTCGATTCCGGTCAAGGGCACGTACCTCGGTTGCAGGTTTCTCTCTGGTCGGGGCGTGTGCAGGAGGCAGCCCATCGATGTGTTTCTCTCACATCGATGTTCCTTTTTGCCTTTCCCGCTCTCTTTCACACTCGCTGAGAAATCAACGGGAAAAATATCCCCGGGTGAGGATTAGGAACAACAACCACCAAAAGCCACAGACACTCACGAGGTCCCTCTTCCGCATGCACTCCGCGACGGCCGCCAGCAGCTGCAGCGCCTGCGTCCTGCTGTAGTTAAAGGTCTTCTGGATGGTGACCAGCAGCTGGTCCCGGAGCGGTTCGCCGATGACCCTGTTCAAGGGGAACGCCGCAGAGAAGAGACACGGCTCGCAGAAGGCCTGTCCACGGGAATCGGCACCTCGGCCCCCGGCCCACCTGGTATCTTTTTTTTTGTTTGTGCATCCTCACCCACAGATACTTTCCCATTGATTTTTAGAGAGAGAGGAAGAGAGAGAGAAACACAGAAACATCGATGTGAGAGAGACACATCAATGGGCTGCCTCCTGCATGAGCCCCGACCAGGGCCCGGGCCGGGGAGGAGCCTGCAACCCAGGTCCGTGCCCTTGACCGGAATCGAACCCGGGACCCTTCAGTCCGTGGGATGGTGCCCTATCCACGGAGCCACCCCGGCCAGCCAGGGCCGCCTGGTATCTTTGATTGGAAACTTTTCCCCTTGAGGGGCTCTCCGGATAGAAGAGGGAAGAAAGGGGACCAGAGTCTAAACCTGCCTTCACGCCTGTCCTCAGCCCCAGGCTTGTCCAAACCCGACTACGGGGGAACGGGGGTGAGAGAGAGGGTGTCCCCCCCAGAGGAAGAATTCCGGGAGCAGCACCATGGTCTCCACGGCTCCCTCCCACGCCGACCTGGGGAGATGGGAGAACCCAGCCCAGGTTCCTCCTTGAGCCCGGCCGGCGTGGCTCAGTGGCTGAGCACCGACCTAGGAACCAGGAGGTCCCAGGTTCGATTCCCCATTGGGGCACATGCCCGGGTTGCAGGCTCCATCCCCAGTGGGGGGCGTGCAGGAGGCAGCCGATCCATGATTCTCTCTCATCACGGATGTTTCTCTCTCTCTCTCTCCCTCTCCCTTCCTCTCTGACATCAATAGAAATGCACTTAAAGAGATTCCTTCCCGAACATTTCTTGGGGTGACCAAGGTTTCCGGGCCCCGCCCTGCGCACCCCGGCAGGAGCCCTACCCTCCTTCCTCACAGTATTTGTGCGCGAAGGACAGGATGTCTGAGGCCCGCCCGCTGCCGTCACAGACCACCACGGGGACGGGCGGCTCCTCGCGGAGGTACTCCAGGACCACGGAGAAGATGTTGGGGCCGCCCTCCACCACCAGGCCCACGACCGGCACCCCCTGGCCCAGCCCTGCAGGACACACGGCAGTCCGTCAGCCCGCCCGCCCCGCCCGATCCCCTCCCCGTGCCCGTTTCTGTAGTGGTGAATCTGCACTGGAGCGGGGGAGGGAGGGGCAGGGAGAGAGAAACATCGATGTGAGGGAGACACATCGCTGGGTGGCCTCCCGCGGGCAACCCTCCCGCGGGGCTGGAGACCGAGCCTGCACCGAGGTCTGCGTCCTTGACGGCGAACGGAACCTGTGACCCTTCCGTCTGCAGGTCAGCACTCTATCCACTGAGCCACACTGGCCAGGGCTCATTTATTTTATTTTATTGATTTCAGAGAGGAAGGGAGAGGGAGAGGGAGATAGAAACATCCATGATGAGAGAGAACCACGGATCGGCTGCCTCCTGCACGCCCCCTCCCGGGGATCGGAGCCAGCAACCCGGGCCTGTGCCCTGACCAGGAATGGAACCGGCCACTATGGGTCCAAGCCCAACCACTGGGCCACACGGACCGTGCTGCCTCGGGAGTTATTTGATTAACATCAACCAACGCCAGGTAGGAGACGTGTCCTTGGTCTCGAAGCTCTGCAGGCCTTCCTCCGATGAAATGGATACGTGAGGGGAGTTCCAGAACCTCAAGAGGGAGGGGTTAGCGGTTCCGGTTGGCCCCCATGATGCATTTCTGCAGCCAGGAACTTGGAAATATGTTGACCAACTCTTAACCCGAATAATCTCAGTTCAGTTCCGTTCGGCAAATGTGCGTTCGAGGGTCTGCTATGGCCCGGCCGGTGTGGCTCAGTGGTTGAGCGTCGACCTACAAACCAGGAGGTCACGGTTCGATTCCCGGTCAGGGCACATGCCCGGGTTTCGGGCTCCATCCCCAGTAGGAGGTGTGCAGGAGGCAGCTGATCAAGGATTCTCTCTCATCACTGATGTTTCTCTCTCTCTCTCCCTATCCCTTCCTCTCAGAAATCAATAAAAAAAACATATATTTTTAAAAATGGACCCAGATGACATGGCCCCACCGTGCCTTTGAGTCTTCCAGCCCAAGATCGGCTTGGCAGGAATATGGCGGCCAAGTCACCTTCTTCCTCTAGAAACGGTGGAATTCGTTCCTCGTGGTTTAGGTGGGACCCCCCCAAAGCCCCCCCGAAGCTCTCGCCGGGAGAGGTGACAGCTGAGCATCCCTTTGCCGTCCCTGCCCCGCTCCGAGCCCGAGGCAAAGGATGACAAAGGGAAGCCCAGCAGCCCCGTGGCCGCGTGGAGCCGGCGGCGTGAGCGTGCAAGTCTGGAGGAATCCAAACACGGGAGAAGGACATTCCGTCGCCAGCCCGTCCATCCGGGAGATCTGACTCTCGGAAACCCACCACTGCTCATGGCGGCCGCCCCAGCCGAGCTGTCAGCCTCACAGTCCCTTTGATCGACCTTCCTTTCCCAGGTTGTCTTCCACAGAAACCCTACCACAGCCCGGCCGGCGTGGCTCCGTGGTTGAGCGTCGACCCAGGAACCAGGAGGTCACGGTTCGATTCCCGGTCAGGGCACAGGCCTGGGTTGCAGGCTCGATCCCCAGTGTGGGGCGTGCAGGAGGCGGCCGATCCACGATTCTCTCTCATCATTGATGTTCTCTCTCTCTCTCTCTCTCTCTCTCTCCCTCCCTTCCTCTCTCTGAGATCAATAAAAATACATTTTTTTTAAAAAGAAAGAGGGTCAAATCAAGTCATCTTCTGTGGATCTAACAGGGACACGGTTAAGGCTTTACACACCCAGGCGGTCGTGTGGCCGTGGCCGTGGCCGTGGCCAGGACTCACGTGTGTTGATCTTCTGCAGGGAGATGTGCTTCTCCAGCTGCCGCCGGAGCTTCACCTCGGCGCCGTAGCGGCCCAGCGTGCCGTTGTCGGCCAGGATGAAGTGCGTGTGGGCGCTGTTGAGCACGGACAGCTTGCTGAGCGGGTTGGACATGGTCTGGTAGAGTCTCGTCACCTGACAAGAGCACAGCTCCCGTCAGAGCCGCAGCCCGGGCGCGGTCCGCCCGCGGGGGGAGCCGGGACGCGGACGCAGCAGCAATGCCCTGTCTCACTGTGCAGGGCGGCCGGCTGTCCCTTTCCTCTCCTTTCTCGTGATGGACTTTTTTTTTTTTTGGAAAATTTCTATATGAAATTATTTTTTTATTGATTTCAGAGAGGAAGGGAGAGGGAGAGAGAGAGAAACAGCAACGATGAGAGAGAATCACGGATCGGCTGCCTCCTGCACGCCCCACACTGGGGATGGAGCCCGCAACCCGGGCCTGTGCCCTGACCGGGAATCGAACCGGTGACCTCCTGGTTCGATGCTCAACCACTGAGCCACGCCGGCCGGGCTGAGGAATAAATTACTTTTAGATAACGCCAACCCAGCCGTTGTACTCCTGGGCATTGATGGCAAAGAAATGAAAACCTATCTTAACACAAAATCTTATACGTAGCCCGGCGATATGGCTCACTGGTTGAACGTTGACCTATGACCCAGGAGGTCACAGTTCGATTCCCGGTCAAGGGCACATGCCCGGGTTACGGGCTCCATCCCCAGTGTGGGGCGTGCAGGAGGCAGCCGATCCATGATGTCTCATGGATGTTTCTCTCTCCCTGCTGCTCTCCTTTCATCTCTCTCTAATAATAACAATAAATTAAATAAGAAACAAATAACCACGTGAATTAAAAAGGTCCTGGTGGTGACGTCCTGTCACGGTTTGGCAAGACGTTGGTTACGGTGGCCGAGAGGGAAGAGGGGTCCATGGGAACCCGTCTTCCTCGTTTCGTACAACTGCAGGGGGACCCGCCACGACCTCAGAGGAAAGACTTGGACTTTCTTTAAAAATTGCCGGCGTCCAAAAACGACAATAACGATGAACGATCAATGGCCCAGTCGGGGGGGGGGGGGCACTCACGTCCTTCCCGATCAGGTCTTCCTTGTTCTCCACGAGGCCCCAGGGGGCGATGCCGATGGCGCAGACCCGGCCCCGGGACTTGGAGGAGTGGTCCTTCAGGGCGTCCCCGACGTGGCTGATGACCCCTGCGAGCAGCCGGGGGGCCCGTGAGTGAGGCCCCCTGTGGACAGGTAGGGGGAGGGGGGCTGGGGGGGACCCCTTCTCCGGGCCACTCCGTCCCCTGGGGAACAGGTGGAGACACGGTGATCTTTGCCATTGAAAGAAAGGTACCCGGCTCTGGCAGCCTGGCTCAGTGGTTGAGCCTTGACCTGTGAACCAGGAGGTCACGGTTCCCTCCCCGGTTGGGGCACAGGCCCGGGTTGTGGGTTCGATCCCCAGTAGGGGGCGTGCAGGAGGCAGCCCATCAGTGATCCTCTCTCATCATTGATGTCTCTCTCTCTCTCTCCCCCTCCCCTCTGCAATTAATAATATATATATATTTCTTTTTAATCTTCACCCGAAGACATTTTTCCATTGATCTTTTAGGGAGAGTGGAAGAGAGAGGGAAAGACAGAGAGAAACATCGACGTGAGAGACACACATCAACGGGTTGCCTCCTGCACGCGCCCCAATCAGGGCCCGGGCCGGGGAGGAGCCTGCAACCTGGGCCAGAATCGAACCCGGGACCCTTCTGTCCACCGTCCGACGCTCTATCCACTGAGCCGAATCGGCTCGGGCAATAAAAATATTTTTTTTTCTTTCTTAAAAATGTATTTTTAAAAACGAAAACCCAAAAGCGACGTCGGGCTGCCACACACGTGGCTTTTCCTTCTGGGGAAGCTCTCGGGGCCCAGGCGCCCCGGGCCTGCGTGTCTGCGGCCGGGAGAGGCCGGCGCTCACCCGTGCTGACGCCGCCCGTGAAGATCCAGGCGCCCGTGGTCACGGCGGCCTTGACCAGGCCCTTGCCGAACACCTGCTTCAGCTTGGGCTGCATCTGGAAGCTCTGGAGGCCGCCGTGCACGGAGATGAGGAGCTTGGGGAGCTCCAGCTGCCAGTCCTTCACCATCAGGTGCAGCAGGGCGTCCGGCTTGGTGTCGTAGGACACGCGGATGTACTGCAAGAGAGGGCGTGGGCTGAGCGGGTCCCCGGGGCAGGGGGCCGGGCCGGACTGTCGCTCCTGTCCAAGCAGGAGCCCTCCTGGAGGATTGAGCGATGCCCCTGAAAGAAGACCCAGGTGCCCAGGTCGGGGGGTCCGGGGGGCCGGGCCTCGGACGGGGGCTGTGGGCTGGGTGACGGCCCAGCCTCAGGTCCCTCTCACCATGGCTTTGTTGCAGTATCCGCCGCCCTGGAACTCCAGCGTCCCGTAGGCGTCGGTCGGGTAGCCCTGGGTGTGTCTGCCCACAGACCATTTCTCCGGCGGCGTCTCCAGCTCTCTGCTCTCCTCCCCATTTTTGCCGGATGTTACGCTGGGCAGAGGCGGGATATGCAGGGCGATGAGCTGGCCACAGCAACACCTGAGAACAAAGGCAAAAACAGTCTTCTCTCTCCCTCTCTCTCTCTTTTAAAATATCCTTTATTTATTTTTTTAAAAATATAGTTTATTGATTTTTTACAGAGAGGAAGGGAGAGAGATAGAGTTAGAAACATCGATCAGCTGCCTCCTGCACATCCCCCACTGGGGATGTGCCCGAAATCCAGGCACATGCCCCTGCCCGGAATCGAACCCAGGACCCTTCAGTCCGCAGGCCGACTCGACGCTCCATCCACCGAGCCAAACCGGCCTCGGCATTAAAATATCCTTTATAATAAAGGCCTAATATGCTAAGTGTCCGACCGTCCGACCAGTCGCTATGACACGCACTGACCACCAGGGGGCAGACGCTCCGACTGGCAGGTTAGCCTATTGCTGGGTCTGGCCGATTGGGACCAGGCAAGACGGGCCGGACTCCCCTGGAGCCCTCCTGCAGCCCCTCCCTGGCCAGCCAATCTCCCTCGGCCCCTCCCCGGCCTCTGAAATATTTCCTCCAATTAATTTCCTCTCAATGTGCACGAATCCATGCACCGGGCCTCTAGTGTTTTTATGGATTTCGAAGGAAGGAAGGGAGAGGGAGAGAGAGAGAGAAACATCCGTGATGAGAGAGAGTCGTGGGTCGGCTGCCTGCTGCATGCCCACCCTGGTTTTCATTCTGGCTTTGGTCCCAGGAGGCCCTTAGCCGCTGTCTGTGCAGGGCGCCTGCAGGGCTGCCCTAGAGGTTCCATCGAGGGGGCCCAGGCGCCCCTGAGGTTAAGGAGGGACGTTGAGGTGCAGCAACATGAAGACAGGATCTCTCTCTCTCTCTCTCTCTCTCTCTCTCCCTCCCCCTTTCACTCTGTCTAGGAATCAATGGAAAGAAATATCCCCGGGGGGGAGGATCAAAATAAAAGAGTTGCCGGCAACCGGGGCCCCGGGCGGGTCTGGACGGTGGCTTCCCTGCGGCTCCCAGGTTACCTGCTGGGGTCCTTGGTGCTGGGGACGACGAAGACGCACTCCCGCCGGCAGAAGGTCTTCTCGATCCACGCCTTCTGTCCCTGGGCGACAAGGGGGTGGGCGTGAGGCCCGGGTCTCCCCCAGCCACCTCAGCGTCCCTGCTTCCCCGTCTGTGAAATTCACCCGCCCGCCCTTCGCAGGACGGCCGCCCAAAACATCCGCGTCCACCCGGCCGGTTTGGCTCAGCGGGCAGAGCGTCGGCCTGCGGCGGACCGAGAGGGTCCCGGGTTCGATTCCCGGTCGGGGCACATGCCAGGCTGCGGGCTCGGTCCCCAGTGTGGGGTGTGCGGGGCCAGCTCATCCACGATGCTCTCTCATCGTGGGTGTTCCTCTCTCTCTCCTTCCTCCCCTCCCTCTCTGTGTAACCAAAACAAACGTATCTGAAAAGCAAAGAAAGAAAAGAGAAAGCGGCCGAGAGCTGGGCCCGGTGAGACGGAGGACAGGGCTGCGGGACAAAGGCCGGGCCGCGGAGGACACACGCGTGTCCGTCCGTGAGGGGCGTGTCCGTCCGTGAGGGGCCAGACCGGGCAGGGCCGTCCGAGGGCCCTGGGCTGAAAGAACTGGGGCTGCCAGATCTTTTTTTCTTTCTTTTTCTCTTATTTTTTTTTTTTTCATGAAGAGACGGAAAAAAAAACCCATCTGCTGCAAACATGACCAATTAACGTTGGTGTGATCCGGGCGGTGGGCGCCCACCTGCTCACTGTCCGGTTATTCTCTGGGCTGCTTTTGTTAAATATGTTGTGATTGATTTCAGAGAGGAAGAGAGAAGGAGAGAGAGAAACATCACTGATGGGAGAGAATCATTGACTGGCTGCCCCTGGCAACCCGGGCATGTGCCCCGACCAGGTATGGAACCTCGACCTCCTGGTTCGTCGGTCAACGCTCAGCCACTGAGCCACCCGGCCGGGCGGCTTTTCTGTGGATTCTGATGGCAGGAGACAGCCAGCGTGGAGCCGGGGAGGCGTCCCGTGGACGGGGAGTGAGTCAGGAGGGTTTGACATTCTGGAGCGTGTCCACACGGGTGGGGACGGCCCTACAAGGAGGGGTGCAGAGGGCGGGGAAGCCTGGGGCCGGGGTGGGGTGGCAGGGGGGACCCGAGGGGCGGGCGGGGCCTGGGCGCCTGCAGCCTCGGAAGTGGCTTCTGCAAACACCGGGGGCTGGTTTGCTGCTGGGCGGCCTCTGTTGACTCCGTAGCCTTGAGTCTTTGGGCCAAAATTAACAGCAAGCCCCGCCCGCAGGCAAATGACTGGGGACCGGTTTAGCCAAAAGACACCGCCGGCCGCCTGGGTCTATTTCGAGCGTCCTGTCCCCCTGCGGCCGCCTGTGGCCCCACCTGGACTTGGTCTGACCCTTCTAGGCAGAGAATCACCGCCGGGATCCGCGGTGTGCTCAGTGGTTAGAGCGCCCGCCCTGGCACCCGAGGGTGGCAGGTTCAGTTCCCGGTCAAGGGCAGGGACCCGGGTGGCGGGCTCGGTCCCTGGCCCCGGTTGGGGTGTGTGCAGGAGGCCACTGATGAATGTCTTTACCCCATATATCTTTTCCATCGACCTGATCCAATCTAGCTAGCCCTGGTTACTGGTTTAACCAGCCTAATCCATTCCAGCTAATCCTACTGCTGGTTTAATTAACCCCTAAGCCAATCGAGCCAATACCACCTACCGAGTTAAACAGCCTGATCCAGGCAGGCTAATCCCACCTGCTGAAGTCAACCAGCCTGATCCGACGCAGCTGCTCTCACCTGGCGATAGTCAATTAACGCAGCCGTCCGAGCCGGTTCGGTTCAGTGGGCTGAACGGTCCCGGGTTAGATTTCTGTCAAGGGCACATGTCCGGGTCTCGGGCTCGATCCCCAGTGGGGGGCGTGCAGGGGCAGCCGATCAATGACTCTCTCTCATCATGGATGTCTCTCTCTCCCTCTCCCTTCCTCTCTGAGATCAATAAAAATATATTTTTTAAAAAAAGAAGCAGAAGCAGCCAGCTTGTTGGAGCCGGGCGGTGGCCGGCTGACCCAGGATTCATCCCCTCAGGGAATCATCCCATCCTGCCCGCCCCCCCCCGGCCGTGCACGGGTCCCCTGGCCTCCCCTACGGGCCCCTGTGCAGCCGGCCTCCGCGGGAGAGGAGCTGGAGGCCGCTGGGGGCCGAGCCCACGCCCGGCAGAGCCGCACCGAGCTTACCTGGGCCGGCGGCAGGGCCGGGAGGGTGCAGCCTGGCCTCCCGCGGCCTCCTCCTTGGACGGGGCAGGAAGCTGGGCCGCAGAGGACCCTCCCTTTAAGAGCGTCCACTTGAGCGGCACGTGAGCGCCTGTGCCCCGGCCGCGTGATCCCAGGCCGCCCGGCCGCCCCATGTGCATCCCAGGAACTCTGCCTTGG